>NW_007580083.1:0-29225 GCF_000690725.1 Stegastes partitus | reverse complement strand
TTGTGTTTATTTTTCATTAAACTCCAACATGTAAACAATAAAAAAAATACCCTCTGTTAGTCTTCAGCTGATAATTCACGTCATTTTGTTGGATGTCTGTATTTTAAAGGTGTTTACTGTCGTAGAAGTGACATTTTTCATGTGTTTTTTTCTGTTTAATTTTCATTAAATTACATTTAGTACATTAAAAAACGGCATTCGAGGTACATACAGTAGTGTAGCTGTTCTCTAACTGTTGTTTTATGTACTGGTTTTAACATATTCTTGTTTGTTTGTTTGTTTGTTTGTTTTAACCATGAATGCATACACAACAACAAACCTCCTAGTTTCTGTGTAACAGCAGCAAAGATCTTCACTGTGAGCATCTTTAAAAGCTGATTTGACAACACAGTGAAGCAAAGGGAGCTGCTCTGGTATGAAAGTGTGTCTAAAAGGGATTTCTAGTCCCTCAGACACGTTTGAAGATGTAATTGTTTGAGTGAAACTGTGCAGAAACAGAAAAAGGGAAGGAAGTAAACGCAACGAGAGCCCAGAGCACCAACGCTACGTTTGTCTCCTCGAACCAACTCGTCTTATGTGAAGCCGTAGATCAGATTAGTTCTTAAAACGCTGCTTAAAACGCTGCGATCAGAGCCCATCAGAGGACGTATCTGCTGCACCGACACTCTGTGGACTCCTGCAGCCGTTCTCGCTCTGCGGCCGTGTAGCTCTGGATGACTGTCAAGTCCAGCTCACTGCACATCAAGTGGAAAACTCTGCCGACTTTCCCACAGACAGGGAACGCTGGCACAGTGGAGACGTGTTCAAACCCAACCGGGCTGCACACAAACCCTCGCGTTTAACGCAGTGCATGCTGGTACAGAGCCGGGCCTCGCGCTGAGGTCACAAGTTGAACACAAACTCTACTCACGCTGGACGATGGGCGGCGAGCAGCAGCAGACTGTAAATCCGTCCTGTTGCACCAAACTGAGCAGAAAAGAGATGAAAACGAGTCGTCGGCTTGGAGCTGGTCTCCGTGAGAACGAGCTGGCGCAGAGTGCAGACAGACAACCAGCCGCAGGATCTCAGCACAGCTTCCTCTTTCTGTGCAGCGTAGTTTCACACGACGC
Source organism: Stegastes partitus (assembly GCF_000690725.1). Classification (NCBI taxonomy): domain Eukaryota; kingdom Metazoa; phylum Chordata; class Actinopteri; family Pomacentridae; genus Stegastes; species Stegastes partitus. Next base: position 28,116 of record NW_007580083.1, on the reverse strand, counting down.
TGCTGAGAAACGCCGAGCGGCAGAAGAACTGCAGCTCACAGCAGAGTTCACCTCAGCTCTGACCTCACAGGCCGGAGACGACCGGCCCAGAGCTGAACACATCACTGATCAGACGACACACAGAGTTAAATTGCTGAGTCATGACTGTTATGATGCAGGATTCATCTACATAATGTGCAGCTTCTGTAAAAAAAAGTAAAATACTGTCATATGTTGGCAGCTGTTGTCATGTAAGCTGTAAAGTTAAGGGACTAATACCAGGAAATGACAGTTTGTTTGTTTGTTTGTGAGGTTGAGGAGGAACTAGTTGTGTTTACGGTCACAGGGAGACTTCATCATCATCATGACGCTGCTCTGAGGCTGTCGTGTGAACGTTGCTTGTAGTCTATGTTCATGTGTGGATTATTTCAAATAAAACTATTTACGATGTTTTTATAGAAGTCAGAGTAATCTAACCTTAAAGTGATTTTTCACTGGATAAGTTTTATTATAAAAGCTCATATCTGTATTATATTTTGATTTAATCGACCAGATGGAGGTTCATGTGTTTGTTTTTCTTTTTTTTCCCTTTGCAGCTGCACTGATGTGAAGTTATCGTGTCTATTAGATGATCAGCTGGTGTCTTCTGTGGGCAAAAATCATCCTTTCATTGTCTAGAACTTGTTCTGATGAACCACCATCACACATGAGCCTTGAAAGTTTACCCAGAATGCACTGTTTTCTACTAATCTGCGACCGTGTTGCTGCTGAAACTATGATGCATCCCATAATATTTGCCCTGTAAAGCCTGAACCATGAAATAATTGCCAAAAATTGAGAGTTTATTGAACCTTCTGACAAATTAAAAGAAAAAATCAAATATTAATTTTCATATACGAGTTTTAATTTGTTTAATTTCTGCTTCATGGTGCTCGACTCACGACCTGTGGTGGATGATGTGTCAGATTCTATGCCAGGTATATTATATTATATCCATTAAAGAAAAGGCAAAATTCACACTCAAATAACCAGAAACGGAAAAAAGTAATAATAAATAAAAATTTGCAAAATTATACTTTAGTGAAATAAGACGTTGTTTTTGAATTGTGGTTGAAAAGAATAATTTAAAAAAACAAACTAAAACTGTCCCAGACAAATCAGAGCCCTTTGCTGATGAGCAGTGGATCAGAACACCTGTCAACAGGTGCACAAGTCTGACTGAGAGTTACAGGAAACAAAATATTATTTCACGGGTCCCATCAGGCTTGTTTTTTTCTGTCATTAAAATGCATTTTCTAGCCTTAATTTTACACAAGATCACGTTTAGATTGATTAATTCAAAGATAAATAATTACTATAATGATAATAAACTGATTAAAAACACATTTATTCAACACTTTTTGGTGAAAAAAAAAAAGAGAAAGATCTAAAGTTAAGAAGTGCGAGAAGACGCCGCGTATTCTCCAATAATTTTATTCATAATTTTAATATAAACAGTTAATTGTTGAATAATTTACACACAGCAAGATTTTTATTTTCATATCATTGCAACATTTTCTGTACATGTCACTACTTGGCTCTCCTTTGAAAACATAGAAAAAATAAATTGTCAAGCGTTTCATTTAGTCATGGCACATTTTGATCCTGTACAATATGCAATATGTATTTCTGTCTGTGTGTGTGTGTGTGTGTGTGTGTGTGTGTGTGTGTGGATATTTGTGATACATAAAGATAATGGCACATTTGGATCCAGTGTGAGGGATGAAGCGATCTCTGTGGGTTTTGCAGGTTTTTTCTCGGTGGGTTTTCTTTTTTTTTTTTTTTTCTTTTCTTTTCTTTTCTCGTCTGGACTGTACATACACACATATACACCTGCTGTCTGCATACGACGTCTCAACATAATGTATACACAACATATCCCAAAAAAAACAAAAACAAAATTAATACATCAGCATATTCATCGGCAATAAAAATGACATTAATAAAAGAGGTATCCTGCAAGACTACACACAGCATTCTGGGGACCACCTATGTGCACCGAGGAGAGACTTGAAGACACAGAAATAACGAGGAAGAGGAGGAGGAGGAGGAAGAGGAGGAGCAGCGATCGGAGACAAAGAAAGCCGTGAGAAAGACTTGAACCGAGGACGACACGGACTCCACTGCTTCAGACGACGCACAGCACAGGGAACAGGAGAGACACAGATAGAAGGTCATCGGCGTGCAAACTGGAGCAGACCACTGGACCGACTCCTAGAGGTCACCGAGAGGCGGCTGCTCCCCGAACCGGACCGGACGCCTCCACGTCCGGCCGCCCGGAGCAGGAGGTGTTCCATGTTCAGCCTCTTGAGGGGAGTTTGGGAAACGTGCTTGTTTTTGTGCGAGAATTGAATCATCCATCCATCATCTATACACACCGATTAGTCCTCACTAGGGGGGCGGAGCCTATCCCAGCTGGGTGAAGGCAGGTTCACCTGGACAGGTAACCAGTCTATCACAGGGCTACACAACCAAGCACACTCACATTCACACCTACGGACAATTTAGAATCACCAATTAACCTCAACATGTTTCTGTGGGAGGAAGCCGGAGAACCCGGAGAGAACCCATGAGAACACGGAGACTCTCAGGTGTCCTCACCGGGACGCGAACCGGCGACCTTCTAGCTGCGAGGCCATGATGCTAACCGCCCACAACTGAACCAAAAGACAAGAAAGCTCAATAATTAACACATTCAATCCGCACAAACTTTTAAAAAACTGAACTTTTGGAGACACTTCAGCCAGGAAACAACAAAATGTGTTTTTCTTTTTGCTTTGGTTTCTGTATGAAGTAAACAGTCTGAACCAAACAGCTTCAATCTCCACAAGAACAAGCACGTTTCCCCCAAAACTCTCCCGTCAACACCTCCAGCTTTACAGTCGAAACTTGAAGAGTTGATGCTCGTCAGAGCACAAGATTTATTGATTATTATTATTATGTTTTTAGCTTATTCAGGATTTTATCACTCGTGTTTCCTCTTCTTCAAAAAGGATGTGCAGTGGTCTTTTCCAGTTTTTCACGTAATTCAAAATAAAAAAAAAACACATTTGCAAACTACACTCAGGTCTCATGTCAGACACAATTTCATACAAAAACAACAACAACACATCTGTGATCGGTGATGAACCTGTGACACGACGAAGAGAGAAAACAAAAGGCTTTACGGGTGACGTGCTGCTGTGACCGGCTGCTTTCGTGGCCTCCAGTTTTTTATTCTAAACTTCGGCCAACATTCAGAACATGCATCGGATTTAAAAAAAAAGGTTTCTGTTGGCGTCGTGTCGCGCAGCCCTCGAACACACTCGGCTCTCTTCTGTGGGTTGTGTCGTGAAAAGAAAAAAAAAAAAAATCTATCTCTCTTTAAATTTAGAAAAAAAAAAAGAGTTATATACACATTGATAACAATGTTAAATTCATAATGTACAAGAGTAGTAAAAGTTTTACAGTCAGAAGAAAAGTAATTTGTCCTCCTAGTTTGGCTAAAAAAAATAGAAATCAACATCTCTAAAATGTAATACTTTTTTTTTTCTTTTCTTTTTTAAATCTTTAAAACAATAATACATGGGATGCTTTGTTCTCACCCTGCGCTGCGTCACCGACGTGTTCGTCCAACCAGAGCTCAACAAAACACGACTCCCTCAAATCAAGTGCTTTGTGTTTATCGGGGGCCAAAAAAATAAAATAAAAAATAAAAATAAAAATCTGCTGCTATTTACAGTTTAAGAGCTTATTTATCGGTTCTGCAAAAAAAAAAAAAAATGGTGGAACAAATGAATCCCAAACTGTAACCGCTTGTTGTTGCCGATGTTTTTTGTTTGTTTGTTTTTTTTGTTTTCGGGGCGACGCCGGACTGATGAGGAGCACAAAGAAATCTAATTGTCAAGCATCTTCCATGCACGAAGCAAAGCCAGAAGCTCAGCAGAGCAGAGACACAACACTTTGTTTTTTTCTTCTCTTTTTTTTTTTCATTTTTTGGTAAAAATCATCAGTCATGAAACCCAAATTACAGTATTTTTGTTTGTCAACAAGCAGAATGTTTTTCACTGCAGGTACAACTAAAGAAAATGCATTTTTATAGATAGATATATATATAAAAAAATAATAATAACAACAGAATTCATTTCAGGTTTGGAGGGAAATCCTCTTCGGTGATTGGTGGAGACACAGCTCAGGTGTGGGAGGGGTCAGGTGGGGCTGTTAGTCCGAGCAAGGCACTGTGGGTCGGGGGGCCCTGTTAGCTTCGCCACCGCTGACCTGCGACGCTCCCGTCCGGCCGCTAGAGGGCGCCAGAGGAGGACTCCTGATTATCTTCACAGGGCAAATTCAGATTTATGAAAAAAAAAATTTTTCTCCCTCTCTCTTGTTGAAAACTTGTCCTTTGGGGCTTCTCATGTCAACACCGCTTTTTTTTTTTCTTTTTAATTTTTTTTTTTTGCAAGGATGCTGAGAACTTCAGTCAGAGCAGATAACAGGTAGGTAGGTCGCTCTTCTTCTTCCTCCTCGTCCTCTTTATCCTTCCAACCACAACAAAAAGCATCAGGCCGCCTCCCTGAGACGAAAAAAGGTTTACAATCTAGATTTCATGTCAGTTAATAGTTCTTATGGCACACAGGATTGTCCCAGTCCAGCTTCTCTCTCCTTTACAGAGTCGGGGGTGAGGGGATGGGGGAGTCGGAGGACGTCCTCCTCTTTAAAACTTTATAACCAGCCCAGACGTGTGATCCGCCCGCGACGGACCCGATCCATGGCGTCGACAGAAAATAAAGGTCATCTCTTGATATTCACAGTAGAAAAAAAAATAGATATTTACACACACACGAAACAAAAAAAAAACTGATCAGAACAGAGACGGGAGGAGACGTGGGGTTTGTTTCTCGACCACAAAGACACAGATCGACAGAGTAGGGCTTCCAGATGTGATTTAAAAACAAACTGAACAGAAACGAGGCTGCATGTAGGTGATCACAGACGTGCACTGAGTCACGCTTCATGTCACATCCACAGATATCAGTAGAGCCGCTACGACATACAGTCTGGAGGATCGGTGGTGGTGATGATGGACGAAGGGGGAACAACACACACAGTAAAGCTACGCTGCTGCTTCTTCTAGTGGCCGGAGGAGGAGGGAGGCGTCGCTCGCTTCTGCTCCGAAAAGTTTGGAGACGAGCTGCAAACTCAAAGAAAATCTTTGAATCACAGGAGTCGAGTGAAGCTTCCCGCCTCTTCCTGGGACACGAGAAGAAGCAAAACTGAGGACAAAATGTGGGTTCGAAGGAATTCATCAGCGACAAAGTGATGTTAGACGTGAACAGAGTGAGTGACGGGGACGATGTCGGCTCTTTAGACTGATTCCTCCATATGCACTGAGGTAGACTCTGGCCAAAAAAAACACAAAGACGACGACGACAAATTACTGACTAGCTAGAACTAAATCCTGCCGCTCACCGCCGCTCAGCAACAACAAACACATCGCTCCGCTCTCAGAAACACAACAAAAACAACCACAAAGCTAACTGTGTTCTTCTTATACAATGACAATGATCATAATAAAATAAATATCTGGTATTTCAAAGATATGGGCACCATCTTAATTAAAAATTGCATATGCGTGTGAACACCACCACGAGATAAGCAACCTAGGTCAAAGGTGGAGGCGAGAGGCGCGTCCCGCCGCGACGCCGGGAAATGAAGCGAAAAGGACTTTACAGCGTGGACGAGATCCGCCGCTCTTCTGTCACGTGTTTTCCAAACGATGATTATTTACAAAGTACAAAAGATGGAAATCCGAACCTCGGGCGCCTCCACAGTGTCGCCGCTAAAGCACTGCGTGAACGTCCGAACGAAAAAAACACAAAAAATAAACCTGCCTTTTGTTGTTGTTGTCTGCAGCAGAGAACTGATCCTACAAACACTAAATGTCGATGCAGCGTTTTGATTCTCGCGCCTCTCGGGCCTCACGTGTGTCGTTCAGCCAATGAAATCAGCCCGGAAGCGGCTCTGGGTTTGAGAAGGCACTGGTAAAAACATGGAGGCAGCTTCTCGGCTTTCTCGGGTTTTTCTCGACTCCGCGGGTTCTCGCCGTCGACGGAGAGCCGCCAACGCTTTGGCTGTGCTGTAAGTGCTGAATGCCGTACGATTGGCAACCGCACACCGGTCAGAAAACACCAGCGCCACTAGCTAACCTCTCTGGGGTCTGGATGAGGAGTCGAGGACACCTTCAGCTGCTTCAGGAATGTTTCTGATCATCCAACGAGGAGCTGATCGCGGCGGCAGCTCTGCCAGCGAAACAGGAGGACGAGGAGTTCCAACTAAATCCTGGAATGTCAGACCTGAGTGAAATAGCTGCTGCACACCGCGTCCTGACTGCTGAACTGCATCAGACAGAATAACAGGATTAACCATCAGCTCCTCTCTCGTTCCTCCACCTGCTGCTGGACAGTTTTTTCTCTCTTCGGCCCCCTTTGAACCGCAAAACATGGAAATTTCCACTGAGCTGATTCAGGGAGCCTCAGGAAGACCGAGGTGGGTTCAGGATTGGTGAGGATCTGATAAACCCTTCTGACCCACGTCCTGAACCAGCAGACAGGAAGCGAACGCTCTCCGGTGAAGCAGGGATGTCCCGATCCGAGTCGTTTAATGTTCACCTGATAGCATTTTAGTGGATATGACACATTAAAGGTGTTCAATTTCTGCTCCTTGATGTCCTGCAGGTGGTCAGGAATCTTATGATGAAGCTAACATGTAGCGCTGAGAGGCTCAGGTGTGCTGTTAGCGAGTACAGATGGGCTGTCGCACCATTGGCTCGTTTGTATTTCTGTAAACCAATCACAGTGGAGTAGTGACTAGTGGATTGGTTTGGGTTAAAAGGGGGACGAGCATCGCCTTAAAAACGGGCAGCTCAGCCAAAAACTACCAGCAGGGTTGCCTGAATTTGGCAAAATTAAACATTTTCACTGTGGTATGTTGCTTTTTTGGAGGTTTTGTTGTCGAGGATTTTCAAAAACTAAATGGGAGAAGAAAGCCGAATGACAAAGCAGCTCTCCGGTGAATCAAACAGGATGTACCGAAGCTCCACGAGCTCTGAAAGTCAGCAGAAGTCTCTACATGCAGGCTAGAAATCGCATTGTGTTGTTCAGTTGCGCCACCAGGTGGAGCCTCTCTGCCATCAGTCATGTTGGCAACCAGGGGGCGCTGTGGGGCTTCAGTTAGCAACGGGCACCATGACAGAGACTCATGTGGTTGTTAATGAGCTCCGACCAGCGCTGATGTGTCTAAAGCTGACTGGGATTAACAGGAGCAGCTTTGTTTCTGACCAAACCGTGGCTACGATGCTCAATATCCGAATTTTTAGCGTCCTTCTACAAATTGTGCGTTCCGATGACTGTGCGACAGCCAGCTTAAACTAATTACAGGATTAGATTTGCTACCGACCGGATCAGGACATCCCCCCCAGCGACCCGTCTCCTGCTTTCACTTCCTGTTTCTGAAGCCGCGACTCTCCGACCTCGCCGACAGCTGACAGCACAAAAAAAGACGTCGAGTCCACGACCGCGATCCGACCAGAGAAAGACACAAAGACGAACACACACCAGGCGCACTTTGACCTAGAAAGACCTCATTCCCCGTTTGTAAAGCTTCTTTTTGGTTATTCTGTTAGTTTTTTTTTTTCCGTAGCTGTAGTGAAGTTGCCTCCAAACGTTGAGCGCTCTCAGTGGGAACACGGTCTGTAGAAAACAATAAGAATAAAAACGATGCAGTGAGTTTACGATAGTCGGGGGCTTTTCCCCGTTTCCCATCCAGACGGAGCGAGCATCGAGGGAGGCTGGAGGCCTGATAAGACACAGAGAGCACTAACGGTAGATTAGTGTGATTTCTGGGGCTATAAAAATAAAAAATAAAAATAAAAAATAAACCCGACAAAACAAAATACTAGCAAAGCTTCTGATGAAAAATATTACAAATATGAACTATTTACAAAAAAAAGAAAACATCAATGTCATATATTATATATAAAATATTGGTAGCGAAACACCAATATTCCATATATACTATATATATTATATATATTTATATATTTCTATACCCACTAAAATATATCAAAGCAGCAGCTATTGGTCAGTCTGAGGAACTCTTTTCTCCAAATCTTAACTGTTTAAATATCCTTCAGCCGTATAGTGAGGACACAGAAATAAAACGAGAAAGAAGAAGAAGAAGAAGAAGAAAATAAAGCAAATAAATTAAAACTATTCACCAAACACCCGATGAATCTGTGTGTAGTTTGGAATTCTGCAGAACCAAAAAGGAAAACAACAAAAATAAAACACATTCCTCGAGGAATAGATGTTTGTTCTAGGATCAAGTCATCCCGCTGATTAAATCATTGTTCAAAAAAAAAAAGGAAATTAGTGTAAGCGCTGATAGACACTTCTCTCTTTTTTTATAGGCCACGTATAAAAAGGCCACTATCTGAGTAAAAAGATTTCACTTGGGAGGAAAAACAGAAACGTGGAAATGCAGATCGGTGGGAGTCTGGAGGAGGTCGAGCATGAGCAGCCTTCTTGGTTGTCTAAGGTTTGTTGTGTTCACAGTTTTTTTTTTCCTCTGTTTCCGTCACAAGGAGTCCTGGAAACGTGGCGATAGTGAAAAACAATAGATTCTGGTAATAAGTCCGACGTGTTGTGGAGCAAGTTTTAAAAAACACCATGTTTGCATCCCTTGCTGTTCGGCAGCCGTGAGGAAGTAAAATAAAAAGTCCTGAGATCTGTGTCTGTTTGTTTTTTTTTTCTTTTTTCTTTTTTCTTTTGAAGGGCTTCTCCAAGAATAAGAAAATCATTAGAAAATGAGGAGAGGAACATGAAGGATACAGAAAAATGGACTGGAAGAGAGAGAGAGAGAGAGAGAATAGAGAGAGAGAGATGGGGGAGGAGAGGAAGGGGAACAAGTTCTCGTAGGAAAAAGGAAATGTTAGGAAGGGCTGGATCTGGGCAACGATAAGATTCTTCCGTTTTTCTTGCCACCGTTCATATGCGTGTAGGGCACGTGCTCCTCATAGTTCCCCCTCAGGCCCACCGACGGCCCGCTGTCCCTGCCTAAGCTCTCCTCTCTCTGGGAGTACGACGACGGGTCCAGGGGGATGCTCTCCATGTTGTCCAGGTCCAGGTCGAACTCCTCCGTCTCGGGGACTTTGTTCTCCTCGCTGTAGAAGAAGGAGACCTCCTGGAAGGACGGGTGCAGCTCCTCCCGCAGCATCTCGATGATCTCGTGGAACATCGGCCGCATCTTGGGGTTGTACTGCCAGCACATCTGCATCAGGTTGTGCCTGGGAGGAGGGCCGGTTAAAGATAGCAGATAGAGAGGTTTAAGCAAGACGGAAAGACGCAGATCAACCCTCTGAACCCACCAATAAATAATCACTCACATCCTCTCGGGGCAGTTGTCCGGCCGGTCCAGGTATCCTCCGTCCATGACGAACTTCAGGACCTGCTCGTTGGACAGACCCTGGTAAGGCTGCTCTGCTAGCGTGCTGATCTCCCACAGCACGACCCCGAAGGACCTGCACACACAAACACAAACAAACAAACTCAGGTGATCGGACGCTCCAGCCAGGATCACTGAACCTGCACCTGCTCAGGTGCCACGTACCAGCAGTCAGAGTGGGCGGTGAAGACTCCGTCCTTCAGGGACTCCGGAGCCATCCACCGGACCGGCAGCAGCCCCTTCCCTCCTTTACGGTAGTAGTCGGTCTCGTAGATGTCCCGGGTCATACCGAAGTCTGCGAGGAAGAGGAGGAGAGAGGAGAGAGGAGATGAAGACAACATCCTGCTCATGAATCCATCCTGTCTCACTAAGTATATTCCACTAAAAAAATCTAGAAGGTGCAACGAGTCCGGCTCCGGTACCTCCGATCTTGACGGTGAAGTCCTCGGCCACCATGCAGTTCCGGGCCGCCAGGTCTCTGTGGACGAACTTCTTGGCGTTGAGGTAGGCCATGCCGTCGGCGATCTCTGCAGCCATCTGCAGCATGTCCTTCAGAGTCGGGGGAGGGGAGCCCGACGGGTTGTTCTGCAAAACACACGAAAGAAGTTTGAGAGTCGCGTGTGGAGGTACAGACGGGTTTGTGGAGGCAGGCTTCAGGACGTTTTATTTCAGCATTTATGCATTGGATATAAAGCAAACCGAGCTACGCACCTCCGAGTCCGGCCTGAGGCTCCTCAGGTAGCTCTTCAGGTCGCCGTGGGTCATGAGCTCCATCACGACCAGGGTGGGCTGACCTTTAGACACGACGCCCAGCAGACGCACCTGCAGACGACGAACACACACGTCATCACACACGAGGACAAATAAACACGGACTAGACGTGTTTAGACGGATTGTTCAAATCTAGACTGTATTTTAAAATAATACAAAAAAGACGAGCTTGAAGAAAATTCCAAAATTACATCATTTATAAGAGCCAGAAACCACAAAGACTGAAAGAATCGTTGAATTTTCATGCTTTTGTTGGAAAAATGAACCAAGTCCGAGCATAAAATAACCAGATTTCATCAAAAATGCTTTTTTTCTGCATCTGTTGTTCAAAAATTTTACCAAAACCAAAGCGTCTGCACCGAGCAGAAACTGTAAAAAACTAAATATTCTGCACTTGTTGGAGAAGTTATAAGTAGCTCAGCTGCAGTTAACAGTAACAAAAATTCAGCAAGTGTTCGGTCGACAAAACACAAAAATGTAAATAGTAAAATATGCATAAGCCAACGTTTCAGTCCGGTATTTGCAAGATGTGTGGACACAATGCTGCACATCTTGATTCCTATTTTTTTTGTGTGTGCAATTTTTGTAAAATTAATAATCAAGTTAAGCTCTCACTGCTCCTGTTCTGCTTCTATAAAGGTGCAGGATTTTATACTGCAGTGCAAAATGTGTAAAACATGCAGAGTTCAGAGGCTTAAACCTCAACATATGGAATCAAACCGACGACATGTTGCTGGATTTGAAAAACATGTCGTTACTGAGCTCAATGCGGCGCCGTGCATCTTATTTACAAGCCAATCCTGCATCCGCCGACACCTCGAACGGCTCGGAGTGGAGGCGCTGTTCAGGGTTTTCAGGGTGAGACGAAGATAAATCGCTGCTCCGGTGTGAACTCTCCCTTCATCACTAAGTAGATGATAAAATTCTCTCCTGCATCAGGACTTTTACGGCTGACAGCTCAGCATATGGCCTCTAATTGGTGCTTAGCAGGTTGTGTAATAAAACAGTAATGTGAGGCACAATCGCTTAGCGTCTGTTTGTGTCGTCAAACTGTGTGTCGGTACGGCAGCGTCGGCACAGCGAGCACGTCTGTGAGTCACGCGTGTTGGGCAGCGGTGAGGCTCGGGGAGCTCGTCGTACCACGTGGTGACAGCTGAAGGCCTTCATCACGGAGGCCTCGTTCAGGAACTCGATCCTCTCCCGCAGGCTGGCCGACTCGTTGACCGTTTTGACGGCGACGCGCGTCTCCGGGTCTCCCTTCACGATGTCCTTGGCGATCCCTTCGTACACCATCCCGAAGGAGCCCTGGCCGAGCTCTCTGAGCAGCGTGATCTTCTCCCGAGGAACCTCCCACTCGTCGGGAACGTACACTGCACGAAGCGGACCAAACAGTTAGCGTTATTCAGAGGTTATTTTACCCAAAAAAAGGCAGCTTGAGCAGCCGTGTTCTGTGATGTTCTTACTGTCGTTGGCGCTGAAGTACTCGGGGTTCGGCGACGTGATGAGATCTCCGAGTGGACCTTCAGTTTGCCTGGAACAGAAAACATCAGCTGTGTTAAAATGTGAACTTGTTTCTCACTAGAATCTGTCTTTTAAAATACAACTTAAAAGCATTTAACTCTAAAATCTCTTCTCGGTTTTATGAACCCTCTGAACTCAGCAATTCCTAGATTTTTTTTTAAAATACTTTTATCACATTTTTCTTCCCTGTGGGCTCATCTTTCACTTCAATATAAAATCCTGCACCTCTGTGGTAGCAGCAGAACCACGACTAGAAGTAGAGAAACTAAAACATATCGTTAGAATGATGAAAATAAAAAAAAAAAAGAAAAAAAAAGCTAAATTTCTTAGATTATTTTTTTTAAAAAATCACTGAAAAAGTCTGAAATCAACACGTAGAAGCTTTTCCTACAGGTGCTACCAACACTAGGACAATAAACGGCGTCTCTACATGTTGTAGACATTTTAATATTTACATTTTTAATTGGTTTCCTCTCTGCTCTGTGTGAACACTGCCTGCAGTTCAGCCGACAAGTTCCTGAATTTTTGCCTCGTGACTGTTGCTCACCGGCGTGTCACTCATGGCTTCACAATTTTAGTTTTTTTTAACAGAATTTTATGACTGCAATCAGTTTATTTTTTGAATATTTATAAATGAGACACGTAGAATAGAGCGATTTTGATGAAATATTACAATTTTAAGCTCAGATTTGTTTGTTTTTCCAGACAAAACCAAAAGTCACACATGATTAGTTAAAGGACTGTTGGAAAGCTGAAAATCCTGATTTTTTTTTTAATAGTTTGTGATAAAAGGTGTAATATTGGTGATTTTTTTCAACTGATTTTAAATCCGTCTGCAGGTTTCGGGGTTCAGAGGCTTAAACAAAAGACCGTCGTGTCTCTTTAAAGTTTATTCTGATGGGCAGCATCCCGGTCTAAGGTCTCACCTCTTCTTGAAGATGACGAAGACTCCACCGGCCACGAACAGCAGCAGGATGAAGCAGATGACCGGACCGATGACGATCCAAACCAAACCGGGATCCGCTGCAATAAAAAAAAACAAGAGAAGAAGAAGAAGAAGTTATCGTCTGTCAGTTAATTCTGAGGTCTAAAAGTATGAAAAGACAACGAAAAGTCCTGAAGGAGACGCTCTGCTGAAGCTGAATAACAAAACGCCTCCTGTGCGTTCGGCTCAGTCGGGCTCAGATCCTGCAGACTTACGGTTGGGCATGAAGAAGTACGTGACTTCTGTGAAGGAGCCGTTTCCAGCCAGGGAGGTGGCCCGGACCCTCACGCTGTAGTTTCCAGGCTGCACAAGAGAAAGCTTTGTGCCGTTTGACTTGAGGTAAGCCGGCCGTGACACACAGGCTGTGTGATCCTGGACAGAAAACACACACAAAAAACGCACACTTTGAGCGGGAGGAGGAATAATGACGAACACTGTGCGCCGCCGAGTAAAGGAGAGTCTAATTACCCAACTGTGACCCGGCCAGTAAGAGGAGAGAGAAAAAGAGCCTCGACTCGACTTCATACTAAATTAAACCTGTAATTTCCTTTTGCGGATCTAATTACATGCACGTAGGAGCGTTTTCACACGACCCCGTCTTTGCAACTTGAGAACCGGAGCGACCGAGAACAACGAGAAGAGCCGGTTTCTGGATGTCGGACCGATCCGGGCCGGGCAGTGCAGACGCAGAAGAACGGCGGCAGTGTGTGAGAGGCGGAAACGTCGTGGAGAACAAGGTCATGAGAGCCCCTGGTGCATGCTGGGAGGGTTTTCTATGTCAGGATACGACAAGTTTTTATACAAATCACAAACTTCATTTATCTAAACAGCAGCTTGGTCAAACTCTGACGTCTGAAACGAGAAGAAATAAAAAATGTTTGACACCTGATACTGCAAAATATTCTGCTTTCTTTCTCAGTGGACTTGTCAGATGTTCTGTACTTAATATAATAATATATAAAGGAATAAAAGCTGCAAACGTTTTCATATTCGCAGCTTCTGACCTCCTCAGAACCAGCAGACTTCAGTATATTTAATAAAGTTTTACCTTCATACTGTTCATATTTTTAGTCACACGTCCTTGAAGTGCACAGAGGAGGGTGGAAATTCTGCTTTTTTTTCAATCTGTATCACTTTTTGCATCATTTCTGAGCCTCATCAGTTCTACACTAAATCTGTTTTTAGTTCATTTTTCTCCAGCTTTGAGCATCAGTATTATGGGATGCATCAGAGTTTCTACAGTTGAACTGCAGCAAACACAGTCGGATGAATCGCGGCTAGAAGATGAGCCTGCGATCAAAATGTAGGCGATAAATAACAGCCTCCAGATTAACAGAAAAAACACATTCATATATTGAAATTTATATTAAAAATGGGGGAAAAATTGTAATTTCAAACAGTGAAATCCATTTTGTACGGTTGCAGTAGTCAATTAAAGCAACCAAATCAGTTGTACATCCACTTTGAGCGTCACAATATAAACACTAAATCTGTTTTTAGTTTTTTATTGCTGTAACCAACTTTGAGGATAAAGTTTTTAGGATATATTGGATGGATTTCCACACACGTCTCATTTTACTGGGACAAGCAGAATGCAGTGACTTTGAGGGATGATTCTGATTTTAAGCTCAGATTTGGTTGCTGTTGGTCCTGAAAGAAACAAAAGTCACATATGATCACTTAAAAAGGTGAAAATCCAGCATTTTTTTCTGTTTTTACAGTTTCTGGATCAAATAAATGGTGTAATTTTGTTGATTTTATGGGCGTTTTTAGTTCTTTTTTTTCTGAAACTGGATTATATTACATTATGTTATATCATATTATATAGGATATCTATTGAATTGGATGGATTTAATATTTGTTTTCTTATACTTCAGCAGAGAAAACTATAATTTTATTTAATTTTCATTCATCATCTATCCACTGCTTAATCCTCACTAGGGTCGTGGGGGGCTGGAGTCTATCCCAGCTGACTCAGGGTGAAGGCAGGTTCACCTGGACAGGTAACCAGTCGATCACAGGGCTACACTTAGAGACAGACAACCAAGCACACTCACATTCACACCTACGGACAATTTAGAATCACCAATTAACCTCAACATGTTTTTGGAAGCCGGAGAACCCGGAGAGAACCCACGCAGAAAGATCCCGGGTGTCCTCACCGGGACGCGAACCGGCGACCTTCTTACTGCGAGGCGACGGTGCTAACCACCGAACCACCTTGCAGCCCCTTATGAAGTTAGGGCTGAAATTTGCCCCCCAAAAAATAAAGTAATTGAAATTTAAAAAGTGATAAAAACATCGGATCCAGAGGAGGTCAGGTGGGATTTATTTATGTATTTATTTTTAGTAGATTTGATTGATTGTAGATGAAACAAATCAATCATGTTAAACTCTTTCGCCACGGCGGCAGCAGCAAAACTAAATAATTAATCTAAACCCGCGGCACGCTCTCGACGTCGCCTAAAACCAGCGCCGGGCCCGGTTTGTTTGGGCCGCGGGGCGTCGGGCCGGCGCGTTTCTCTCAGAGCGGAAGATGTCGTCTGAGATGCGAGTCCGTCGCTGCCACTGCATCCTAGTCTTCCTTCCTGCCTCTGTCACTATGGTAACAGAGCTGCTACCGGCTCCTAGGGTCAGGCGGTGCAGCGATGAATAGCAATGAGAGATGAATTCACACATTTACAGCAAGTAAACAACAACAACAACAACGACGGCGACGCTCCGAACACACACAAACGCTATGAAATTTTAATATGCAAACACACGCAGCGGAAAACGTCAACACACACACACACACACACACACAGAGGCAGCATCGGGAGGTTGTAAACAAATATTTCCTTTGTTCCTGCCTCCGTCTAAGGAACAGACAGAGTGTACACAACAAACCTTTCCTCTCTGCCTTCCTCCCCAGAGCCTCGCAGCACATCACTGCTGCTTCTCGCTGCATTTCGTCTCAGCTTCTCTGCTCCCTGAGTTTTTGTTTTTTTAACTTCCTACAGAGACTCATTTCTTGCCCTCTCCATCACCTCTGTGCCCCGTTCGTTTTTAGCGCTGCTGGCACTGACCTCTGAGTCTCCGACCCTCCTGTAGAAAACCTCGTACAGGATGATGAGGCCGTTGGGAGATCGGGGAGCGTTCCACTTGATCAGCACGTCGGGAGGCTCGGACGTGACGATCTCGTGGGTCACGGCGCCGGGGATGTCGTCGGCCTTTTCTGTGGACACAAAGAAAGACCATTTCTACATTTAGTGCTTCAGAAGTTTATTTCTAGTAACCAGAAGGTGCATTTCCTGGAAGTTTCCTGCCGGTGTGACTGTTGAAAGCTGCTGCACTTAGACGTCGATGCATCAGTATTGTTAGTTTTCAACTTAACTTCATTACAACGAATGTTTTCCTTCAGCATCACTGTGTTTCTGGCTCCAGTGTTTGAGCAGCTGCAGCCAGAGCTACAGTTTTAGTAGAAAAGTCTGACAAAGTTTCCAAACAACAAAAGCTTTGAGAATCTGGTCGAACCATAAAATATTACAGAATATAAAGGTGGTGTCTAAGAGTTTTGGTGTTATATTACAGTAACACCTGAGGAGATAAAACACACAGGAAACACTGTACATGTGTTCGCTTCTCTCCTGCTCTCTGGGCTCACGAATGCTTTAACGCAGCTGAATCCACAATAAAGCTGCTCTTATTTACAGATTTTTCCCTGATTTTATTCTGTCAGACCTGCAATCAGACGACAGCTGTGCGGTGAATCCTGCGATATTTTCACACGATTCAAAGAGAACAACGACACATCAAGGAGAAAAGGAGTTTCTTTAGCTGCTCTGTGCTTGGGTTTGATAGAAACTTGGAATCCTTTTGGACATTTCTTTAGTTTTTCATAAGTAAATCTTTGTTTCCCATCTAATACGGAGCCACACTGTACAATAACAAACAGTTTGTCACAATAAAATGAGCTTAAAACGTCCCTATTAATCTGTAAAATGATGATTAATCAATAGAAAAATAGCTGTCTCCTGCAGCTTTACAAATGTGGCTGTTTTGAGCAGGTTAACCTTCACTGCTCCACATTCTCAACTCACTGATAAAATCTGCACAACGCTGCAAAACTCTTCACCATGAGGATAAAAATCTTGTTTTTACCAAATCAAAAGCATTAAAAGATGGAAGCCTTGGGAGTATTTTTAGCTTCTGAATGGGCTCTGTGGATTTATATTCCATAACAGCTGAACCTGTCCTTCAACAGGATCCCATTCATGTTTAAATTTATCAAAGTATGAACAGAAAATCACCCGTTATGGATGTAAGAGTTAAAAGTCACAGCAGGTGTTCTGTTTGTTCTAAACGTTTTATCACACGTAGAAAAATGGACCACAGGGAATTGAACATATTTGGTGCTTTTGGGTGCAAATGTGAACTTTTTTCTGTAGCTTCAGTTCAACCTGATCGTCTGCTAATGCTTCAGCTACACGGACGTCTGCACGTGTCTGTAAAAGCATGTAAACGCAGTCAACGTGTCCTCCTCACCCTCCGGCATGGTTCTGGCGCTGACGTAGGTCGCCATGCTGCAGCGCTTGAGGTCCGTCGGGTGGTTGCAGGCCATGATCTCGATCTTGTAGCTGGTGAAGTGGTGCAGGTTGGAGATGACGGTCGACTCCTTCGAGAACACCTTTAACTCCACCTGAGCAGAGAAATCATATCACATGCAGAATGAGTTACCGTAAAAACCTACTTTTCTCATGTAGAGAAGAAAAATAAGCAATTTTAGATCCATTTCAGCATCACGTCCGCCTTCTGCTGGTGGTGGCTTCATGCAAAAACAACTTTAATTGGAAACAAAGGACAGAGTTTGTTGAAAAAAGTTTCCGCTCTTATCAGCAAACCAGGTCTAAACAAGAACTAAATAACATGAAAAACAAAGTGCACGAAGCGCCGCAGACCTTCGATCCTTCTTGGTCCTTGTCTCCGTCTTCGGGCGTCGCCGTCGTGGAGCCGAACTGCAGGCTGGGGATGGTGGTGAGGAAGAGGGGAGGCTGGGTGGCGTTGGCGACTCCCACCGAGCGCCGCCGCCGAGACGGCCTGCAGGAAAAACAGCAACAGGTAGATGAGCGTGTTGTTTATGTGACGGTTCACTGATGAATCCGGTCTGATGCAGGAAAGTGAAACAAACTTTGCGTGATCTGTTAAAACCCAACAGATACCAGATGGACCTCTGCTCACACTAACCTTTACAGCGTCTGACTGCCTGACATTTACCCACAAATACCAGCTACTGCCGGAGCAGCGACCGGCTCCGGCCACCGGGTGGTGCCAGCGAGCGCTTCAACCACAAACCAGCTCCGACCAAAATAATACCCAGAAGACCCGAGGTGCCCCCCTTTGTATGAGGACACATGGCATCACTGAGGACATCATCAAATATTTATACCCTCAACTGCCCCTGAGCGGCTCCCGTTGGAGGTGAGCTCACCGTGAAGAGAAACACTCGAGCGGGTCCCGCTTTGCGTGACGGAATAAGGAAGAGTTCTTTACGGCTGACCTTGGTCCATTCAGGAACACGGCCGCTGAGGTGCGTGCCAGTTTGCGTGTTTGTGTGCGTCCGAATGGCCGTTTGCATGACTGCACCCCTGACTGGCGTGAGCGATAATGGGGGCAGTAATCGCTCCCCCGGGGCAGCGGAGGCGGCCGCTGTGGGTGTTTGTGAGTCAGGGGAGAAGGTAAAGAGAGGGAAGGGGGGGGGACACCGGAGGCCAGACACCTCCCAGCCGGAGCCCCCCCACGGCGGTGCCCGGCACAAAAACAAGGGTCCACAGAAACCACACACACACACACACACACACACACACACACTGCGGAGGTGCAGGAGTCGGGAGTTGGCACCGAGCCGGTTTGAGACGCGCAACGTGACGGCCGCACAAAAGAGGAGTGATGGAGTTTGGCTGGACTGAGGGGCTCCCTGGTCACAACAGAAACAAACAAAGCTCCTCTTGAGGCTCCGGCCTCGAAACGCGCCGACTTCTGAAGGTGCACAAAGGTTTCGAACAAGAATAGATTCATGAAACTTGGTGCAAAACTGGCGCACGGCGAGTAGAAACTGTGACAAGAACGAAGCTTAAAGCGGCCTAAAGTCTGGCTGGGAGGGAAACTTTTTTTGGTATCTCGGTGAAAACACGTCCTGAAATTCAAAACAAAACGGATCCGCTGGTTGTTAACGCTGCTCGGAACG
Organism: Stegastes partitus; assembly: GCF_000690725.1. Taxonomy (NCBI): domain Eukaryota; kingdom Metazoa; phylum Chordata; class Actinopteri; family Pomacentridae; genus Stegastes; species Stegastes partitus. The sequence continues at coordinate 9,115 of NW_007580083.1, read as the reverse complement.
AGAGTCAAACTGTGAATCATTTATTAAAGCTTCATTAAACTGGTGAACCCCGAAACCTGCTGACAGGTTTCAAAGGCGTGTTTTCATAAAAGAAAACCAAAATTACACCATCTGTCAAAGTCAGGAACCGTTAAAGCACAAAGAAACGTTCTCAACTTTCTGGAGGTCCTTGAACTGCTCGTCTACTCGAACTTGAGCAAATCTGAGCTTAAAAATCACAATATTTCACTAAAATATAATTTAAAATTTCCTACAAAATAAACCGTCCGAACTCTTTGCTGCAACTTTAAAGCCATGAGTGACTCCAACAGATGAAAAGTTCAGGGACTCTTTAGGCTGAACTGCAGGCAGTGTTTGAGCAGCGCAGTATGAAAACAAAATTAAAATGTAGGTGGGAACACATCTATAGCATGTAGAGTTTATGTAGGTTTCCATAGACGTGCAGGATTTTCTATTGTAGTGAAAAATGTGAGCAAATAAATCACCAAATAAGCTGCAAAGAATTAAACGTGTTCCTGTTGTTCTACGTATTCGACCCGGTCTGGTGCGATACTCAGACCCAGTCATGAGCTGTGCAGTCTCACCTGCTCTCAAACACTTCGTTGTGCAGGTAGTTCTCGAAGGTCTTGCGGTACTCGATCTCCTCCTGCTCCTTCTTCAGCTGGTTGTCCGTCTTGGGGCAGGCGCAGCACTTCCCTCCCAGGGTGGGCTCGTCCGTGTGGTTCCACTTCTGCTCGTCCTCGCTGTCCAGGTGGGTCGGGATTCGAGACGGCAGCTTCATACCTGGGCGGGCGGACACAGGTGTGAGCGGACAACCCTGAGCGAGAACGGCAAAGAGCCGGAGCGGACACCGGGATACCAACCCTGCAGGCAGTAGTCGAACTTGGAGAGGTCGCTGTCCTCGGCCTGCTTGCGGCAGATGACCCGGTAGTGGGTGATGTTGCCGTTGGGGCTGGTGGGGGGCTTCCACTTCAGGATGATCTGAGAGGAGGAGTTGGAGGAGGAGATGGGGTCCAGAGGCACAGAGGGCTCTGAGGAGGGAGGACAGGGATTCAGTTAAATCACACGATGCCCCTGAACTCCACTTTAACAACCAGAACTGCTCCCATAGAAAAAAAAACTGTCATGATTCACTCTGCGGCAACGTCTACGCACCAGAACATCATGAATATTTTGTACATTTACGAGACCCTGGATGCTGTAATTTCTTCTTTCAGTAGCATTTTTGTATAGTTACACTGCAAATACTAAATATTATCTCATATTAATCATTTGAATGAAAGCAGGCAACGCAGTGGACAAAACAACAACAACAAAAAAGGTGAAACAGGCTCAACTTTTACTGGACAACAAGGTTATGTCATCCAGCGAGGTTCGTCCAAATACGGCCAAGTTCAAATTCTTGGCGTGTTATAAAACTAAATAAACCGCGGCACAGCTGGAGGTCTCACTTTTGCTGGTGATACTCGGGAGGAAGACTCAGCAAACACAGATGTAAACAGCGCAAGAGGGAAAACATGCAAACACGACGCAAATAATTCATGAGGAAGGAAAAGCATTCGGGACACGTGCTGTTCCTCAACGACACAGACGGTAAACGGTGAAGCACAGACTCAACAAAACCTAAAACCTTAAGCAGAGATATGAGGACGGTTAGCAGCTTTGCTAACCAGGTTTATGCTCCCAGAAATGATTTCTTCTCCACAAAATAAACCAACGACATGGAGATAAGCAGGTTGTTATGATGGAAAGCTACGAGGAATGATGCACGACAGGAATGCAGGTAGAAAACCGCTCAACTTGTACGTTGATGTGTGTTTATTTTCTCCGTCAGTGACTCTCTGCTGCACATGAGAGCTCTGAAACTTCATACGTTCAAACATCAAGAAGTGCGTTTAGATCTGTCCCACAATACAGAAGAGATCAGTTCAGATTTAGCTCAAATCAAAGAGAAATTAATGTCACTGATTGAATATTCTCTGTGGAAAATATTAATAGACAAACGCATTTTTTAATCTGTGTTTTATCAGCTGTGGCAGCGGCAGCAACTCGGAACACAAACTAGATTGATGCACGTCAGTTCCAGTGGCGACCTGATGCATGCGGTTTGTCAACTTCAGTGGGATTACTAACGTACAGCTCAACAGGTCTGCAGATAAAACCTCAGCTGAGAACGGGTGAAAAAGTTTGATTCCCAAACTCTGAACAGAACCTCCTCCAGAACCGGTTAGCTGTCCAGCATCAGACACTGAAAACCTGCTAACAAACTGATCTCACTTCATAGTAAAACCTTCACAAAATGTTGAGCTAACAGCGATTCTCTAACGTTCTCCGACTCACTGGAGGCGTTGGTGCGGACGTAGATGATCTCGCTCTTGGCGCCGTGGACTTGGTGCTCGTCGGACGCAGACAGCTGGGTTTTCACCATGATGGCGTACTGCGTCCAGGGCTTCAGCGGCCGGATCAGGTGACCCGGGTCCTCGGCCTTCTTGCCGTCCGTGGGGCGAGACGGCGGGTCGACGTCGGCGATCGCCCAGCTGTTGGAGCCGCAGGCGTCCTGTCCGTCGAACTCCGTCACGTTCTTGTACGGCCTGCAGCGAAGAGAGAAACGAATCAGCGAAACAGAAGTATGGCATGGAGCTCAGTTAGACAACGAGTGATAACTACAACAAAAACATACAAGAACAGAATCCCTGACGACCTGAGAGCTCTGAACCAAATTGGGTCAGAAATTTACCTGGAAGTCAAATTATTAAAAATAGAGTTTCAGCTGTTTGCTGCTTTGTGAATGAGCTGTTGTTTGTCTGGATGCTTCCTCTGATTTATTTTCCTGATTGAGTCCCTAGTTTATCACAATATCACGACGGAGGGCATCGAAGGCAGCAGAGATGGTCGAGGAACGCCCAGAATTCCCCTCGGCTGCTGACTGATTCCATTTTATTTTGTAATCCACTCTGGGATGAGTCGAGCTGCACTTACGCCTCTTTGTAGAGAACCATAAACCCCAGCAGGTCTCTGAAGTCCAACGGCCAGAAAGGCTCCCACTTCAGCATGATCATGTTGAACGTCGTCTTGATCACCGTGAACTTCAGCAGCTTCGTCTCACCTGGGAAACAAAACGGAACAAAACTCAACACGGGACAGAAACCTCTTCGTATGCAGCTGTTATTTTAGTCCTGGTTTGTGTTCTAGCAGTTATGGGATTTTTTTTGCTTCTGGGGTCACTTTTTATGACAATATAAAGTCCTGTACCTCTGTGGAGAGAACAGAACAGCCATGACTAGACAGTAGAGAGAACTCAGGAATGTATTTTGATCATACAGTCATCTTGCCATGATTAAAAAAAAACTAAACTAAAATTGAATTACTTTGACGACGGACACTCGTCTCCTACCTGCTCTGCACAAACACAACCAAAAAGTCCAGGATTTTTCGGCACGTGACTCAGTTTTACAGAATCTTGTTATTTAAAACTGACTATTTCTGGCAATTAAAAAAAAAAGAGAGACATGATTAAAAACAATGATGCTAAGCTTCGATTTCGGGACCTTTACAAAGTTAAAAATCAGATGATTGACTCTCTTTTTATAGTTTCTGTCCCTTATAAATGGTGTGATTTTATTTTATTTTTTTAAACATAACGTGTATTTTCTAACCTGCAAACAGGTTTTGGGGTTCAGAGGATTAAAGTTGTGAATCTGCCGATTTCAAATCAATATGTTTCTGAACAGTTTTAGCATTTTTGTGCATTTACAGATGACCTCCATCAAAACATTATTTTAATGTTTTTCCACAAGTTTGCGTACTTTAACTCTACAACACGATAAATTAAGAGAACTGAACTCAGTCTTGTGCTGAAAGAATAAAACATTAAGAACTTAAAGAAACAAAACGAATGTTGGTAACGTCGTGAACTCGATCCCACAAACAGTTTTCAGTGTCTTACAGGAGGCCTGGTCGCCGTTGTTGCGGACGGCGATGTCGGTCTTCTTGTTGCGCTCCTTGGTGCCCGTCACCTCCTCCATCTTTCTGATTTCGGACATGCACAGCTTGGAGTTGTAGTGGAAGAACATGCGGCCGCGCTGGATGGTCAGGTTGTGCTTGGACCAGTCCCACAGCTCGCGGAGGTTCTGGTTGTCCAGCGCGTAGAAGGCGTGGATGCTGCAAGGGACAGAAATTAATCAGGATGTAGGGAACATCTTATAAATATGAAAGTGTAGATTTCAAGCGGCTGCATCTACTTTGTCTCCTTCACTGCCTGACACGTGGATGTATTTAGCAGTTAACGTGTTCCAAACTCAGAACCAGGGCTGCAAAATGCTTTACATTAATCATAATCACGGTTTTGTTTTCCCACAATTAAATGAACAAGATTGACATTTAAAATTCGCAGAAGTGACACTAACGGTGAGAAAGAGTTAATATTCAGTCGCTGTCTGTCTCTACATCAATGCAACACCAGAATATACGAGCATTAAAGGCTGATTAATAAGGGTTGAGGAGGTACGACCAAACCAGGACTTACTCTCCCTCCAGATGTTCCCCCCTGATGATGCGTAGTTTCCGGAGGAAGGACAGCGACACCAGAGCGTAAGCCCTGCGGACCATCAGGTAGCCCGTGATCTCCTCCAGCTGGCCCAGACTGGACTCCAGCTCGGCCGCGATGTTGTCTGCGAGGAGGAGCACGGCCGGTCAAACAACGTCAATATTAGCAGACGACATTTTTCATGAAGCTAACAGCTGAGTTCATTCAGAAGTCTGTCCATGGCTGTCGCTAAATAAATGTGAAATTGTAAAGAGCAAAGTGAATAAGAAAGGTCTTCTGCAGTAAATATTCTTAAATCTGTGTTCTTAGTAGCCTTGTGTTCTTCTGATTTCCTTATTTATCTTGTATATATAGCGTATATATCTCGCATCTTTCATTTAGTGTTGTGTGTTCTTGCTTTTCTTACCGTCACTTTGCTGCTGTGGCGTTACAAACTTCCCCTTGTGGGACTAATACGGATATTCTATTCTGTTTTATGACATGCTGTTCATATTTTATGCCCGTCCAGAATCCCCTCATAGTGTCGATACCAAATTTTAAACGACAGATGTATTTAGAATGTCACATTAATAAATGTAAATAAAAAATGTACATAAAACATGGCCTGTACAGTTTCAGTTTCCAGATTCCCTAAAAACTGTCATTTTCCTTGATTTGACCCACAAATGGTGGATCTAAAATCCATCTCAATGGATAAATGGGTCACATTTGATCCAAAATATCCCCAAAGAACAACGTCTAGGGTGTTTTTATGGCTGTCAAATGTGGAAACGGGTCGAATTTGACTCAAAAATTTGTAGCACCTGTACAAAATTAGAACTTGAAAATTTCATTTTTGTGTATTTTGGGTCACTTTACGACAAATTTCAGGCCAAAATAATGACGTTTAAGGTGTTTTTAATGCTGCTAAATGTCAAAACAGGTCAAGTTTGATCCCGACACATGCATGTAAGGGGTTGAACTGTGTTGTTTTTGCTGTTTGTGGTGTTTTTGGACCAACATGTGTTATATAATAACATCATCATATAGTATGAGCTGTCTGTAAAGTCTCTGTAAAGTTTTATTTTTATGGATGTTTTACATTTGTAGTCTAATAGATGAACAGAAGGTGTTATTTTCCCTCTCTGGGATGTTTTTGGATCAATATTGGTGCTGAAATGTGGGAAAAAAAACATCTTCCTTAAATCATTTCATCAGAAAACTCAAAGTGTGCTGCTTGTGTGCACCGTGTTGAATCCTAAATATCACCAGTTCCCACTCAGGGAGGCCGTCGTCGCTGCTTTTACAGAAAAGCCAGCAGGATGTTTATTCACACATCAAGTGGACGTGGAGATGCTTAACGGGGAGGAGAGAAACCTAATAATGGAGGAAGAAGGAGCTGCAGGAGGCCAGGCAGGTATAGCAGTGGTAGTACTCACTCCCTCCTCGAATCTTGATGATCATGTTGCCGTGCAGAACAGTGCAGCCTCTCAACGCCTGCGCCGAAGTCACCGAGTCGATGGTCTTGTTCCCCACGCACAGCTTGGGACAGAGTCCGGCGCACGGCGAGCACGTCAGCCTGCAGAGAAAACACGCAGCGAGATCAGATCGGCAGAACAAACGGAGGCGAAGGCGTGTTCGTCTCGTTCCTCCGAGGCCTCCGGGACGACAGAGCAAACCGACTGGTTGTGGAGAAAGCAAAACAGACGAATACCACGGATGCTTGTGCGTGCAGTTATCAGAGCAGGACCGAGCGGTATGAGGCAGGAATGCCGGGCGACGGCCGGCGTGGCGTGGGCCGGCACCGGGGATGACGTGGCCGTTTCAAACAACAAGGATGAATCTGTTCAGTGGAATTTAGGATGTACGTTTCAGTTCTGTTCGTGGGCAGCTTCATGTTGTGAGTTTGTGGTTTGTTCTGTCGTCTGCTTTAGACACGAGTCAGACTTGTGACAATCAAAAGACGTTCTTTATGTTAAATGAGGATTTTCTTATATTCTCAAAAGTTTACATACGGCTGTATTAACGGCGGCAATCTTGAGTTTCCAATGAGATCAGATGACTCTTAAACACATGAATCTTTGTCCATGCATTTAGCTTCTTTCATGAATTTATCATAGATCTTCTAGAAAATGACAAATTCTCTAACAACTTGTTTAATATATTTTGGTCATTTTTGCTTCGATTAGGTTCTTTCTGTAGCCGCCTACAAGCTCCTGCTGATATCTGTGACCCTCCTCTTGACAGAATTAGTGCTGCTACACTAAATATATTCCTGAACTAACTTGTTTCTTCATCCCAGACCACGAGTTCTTGATGGGTTCAGGTCAGGACTTTGGGGGGACCAGTCCAAAACCCTCATAATTAAACATTTCTTTATCATTTTTGTCTTGCTGAAACATCAAACTCTCTCCAAGACCAACCTTCTGGCTGATGATTTTTCATTTACTTTGTGTGAATCACCAGAGCATGATACTGCCACCTCCGTGCTCGATGCTACATTTGGAGTTCTTGGGGGTTAAAGGCCTCACTTCCTCTCCTCCAAACTTACAAACAACTCAGTTTTTGTTCCATCTGACCACAGAACTTTCCTCCAGAAGGCCTTTTCTTTATCCGTGCGATCAGCAGCAAACTTCGGTCGAGCTTTAAGGCGCTGCTTCGTTCTTGCAACATTAATTTTGAGAAAATTAAGAGCTGCAGGAAATGTTTGAGACTCTTCGGCGTTTACAAGCGGAGGTAAACTTTTGCTCCAAACTGTAAAATGACGTGGAAGCAATCCGAGCGAATGTTCTGCCGATAACGACAGACTTCACAGTGACACGACGGCGGCGGCAGAAAGTGTCGGTTTTCTCGAAGGCAGACGCTCGCAATTCACTCAACGAGCCGAGGTAAATCTGTATAATTCTCTCAATTAATTTGATAAGTCCCGTAATAAATCCATAGGCTTCCAGGAGTGAAATTAGATTACACAATCTCTCCCCAACATCTGCGCCTGCTTGATTTTTATTAGCACAGGAGAGCGCTTTCTCATCCTTCGCCTCGATTGCTTCTGTCGCGCCATCGCTTGCGACGGGAAACGACAAAACGAGTGAAACGCCAGCTGCAGCTCCCCCGACAGTCACTCCTCTGTTTTGTTTTGTTTTTTTTTCTCTCCCTCTCGCTGCAAACATGTGCTCGTGCACGTAATCGCAGCCACACACATGCAGAGCGACGAGGGCCTCGACAGCAGCCTTTCAGGAAATTCATCCACAAAAGCCGAGCCGTGGCGGGCCAAACAGAGAAAAGGGACCCTCGAAGCTCTCTCAAAAGAGCATAATCCCTCTTTTTAGTTTCACTTCCAGCCTTGACATACCTAAAAAATTCAGTATTTGGGGTTTTTTTTGTCAGGAAAAACTTCCAACACCAGAGATTTTACTATTTACGGGACACAAATTGGGGCAAATTTGTCATCTAATTTGCCGCAAATCAGATTAGAGCGGAGGATGGCACCGGGTCATTAGATAAATTTGGAAGCGTCCCAATCAGAGCCGCGGCTCCCGGAGTCGACATCAAACAAGGCACCTTTTTAAAGCAGCTCTGTGCCCCGGGAACAGCCAACAAAGGATGCTGTTGTTCCCCCGCCGGGACCATGCAAGCTCCGCATGAACTGCCATTTGTAAGCTCGCTCTGCTTTAATTCTTTGTTTATGCAACTCTTATTATAATCCCCCTCTCCAGGAAGCAACCACACATACACATGGTTGCCCAAATTGCGCCCCGACGTCCCCCCCCCTCCCTCGCTCCAACCAGCCGGGCCATTTACCAAACACTCCCAGGGGCACCGTTCTGGTCGTCGTCTGGCTTTTGCCCTCCACCCTGACGGATCCAAACGACCTATTACACACCAGAGCTCCTCCTAGTTTCCATCTTATCAAGCCTTTTTATTTTATTTTTTTTTTTAAATAATTCACATCAAATCATTGTTTCCCCTCTGCGACTCCTGAGTGAGTGGAAACACGCCGTAATGACTCAACAACAACAGCAGCAAGAAAAACCCCGGGATGTTTTCTCGTGCGTCTCCCACATGGAAAATCGTATAGTCGGCTTCTCAAAAGTAACGCTCTAGTTGCAGCGCAGAAAGAGGGAATGTTTTGGGCCCGTTGTACTGAAAAACACAGACACCGGGGCAGACAGGCCGGGTCCAGCGGCGGCTCTTAAAGGGACAGCGTTTATCTGTCCGGCTGAACTCTGTGACTCGGGGTCTGGTAGAACCATCGAGAACGGAGGCCGCAGCTGACACTTGGGTTTGGTTTCGGACCAGGCCTGGCAGAACCCGGACACACACACACACACACAGCTGTACCGCTGTGGTGTCGCGGGAAAGATGAGCAAACTGTGTTCATGCAGTTGGCCAAATGTGGAGAGACGAACAGAAACAGAGGAAGTCCATCTCATAGTAATAGTAAATTATATGTTTTCATCAGAATCCTTCCTGCATGCTAAGCTAATCGTTTGCATAATTTACAGAACACAGAAGGACAGTAGGATGTACACAAACACAACACATGACGCAAACCACGTCTGATCGGCATGTGTGTGAAAATGTGCATCT
>NW_007580082.1:74563-75691 GCF_000690725.1 Stegastes partitus | reverse complement strand
ACAGAGTCCACTGGGATTCAACTTGCTTCTGTGTGAACTGTTTCGTAGCCCATTAGCTGCTCTAATGACGGCACGCAAAGCCCCAGCAGACAAGAAGTTTGTTCACACCTGCATGGAGGAGAGTCAGATGACGCCATCATTAACCTGTGAGGCGTCGCTTCAATCAGAGGTGTGAAGAAAAACACACGATGAAGCCACACAACAACAACAACAACAACAACAGCATGTGATGCAACCATTGCTGAACAGTGACACAGTTTCTTTTGCAAGTTCTGCAGCACAAGTTTTAGGATTTGACTTTTCTCAGTGTCACATATTTACATATTTGTACAAAAGCGAGGTTTTGGATGACTACAGATCACTCAGAGTTCAAGTCTTAGTGTTTTGGTTTCGGCAGCTTATACCTTCATTGTTCTGTCTCGCTCTCACTGAGTCACTTTTGGCTGCAGCAGGCAGAAGGTTCTTAATGATAAAAGCTCCACAAACATGCAGTACATCACCTGCCTGCCACCAAACATCAGTCAGACACTGTGACTGACCACAGATGAGCCTTCAGCATCGAAAGAGGCAAATATTTCCTCAGGAATTACTGCAGAGGAAACACAGAACTAAGCAGTAGAAATGGGATTCATTATGTGGCCAAAAAAAACCCCAAAAACTGGAGTCCCTGTAAATGTTAGTGTTTCTGTGCTCTGGATGTGTAACTGGTCAACTTGAAAAAGTGATAATAGTCCAGTGCTGTGCTCACAACCTTTCTGCTGCCCCAATGTGCCTCCTCCAAAACCCTCAGTCACTGCTGCGCAGCACCCTCACCTGAAAAAGTACTATTTTCACATTTTCATGGACCAAGAATTCAGATTTTTGAGCCCTGCTGGAGCCATTTAGTCATTTTGATCTGCTGCAAACAATTTTGTTCATGTCCTCACCAAATGATGTGACTATAGGAGTCACTGAACCCTTAAAATGCCTTCCCATGTTAGACGTTTAGGAATTCCCTGAAAGCACACACAATTTCCAAAATTCTATATTTCTCAGAACTTCCTTTTGTATAAACTCATGACAGACAGTAGTGTTGCCCCACGATCTCAGAGTTTGTTCAGATTGACCTCGGTGGGTTGTTCCAAGCAT
>NW_007580082.1:68654-72573 GCF_000690725.1 Stegastes partitus | reverse complement strand
CCCCCCCCCCAAAATGGTGCAAAACTGCATCAAAAGTCCACATCCGAGCCGTCACGCACCTGATGGTTTGACAATTTGACGAGATGTATCTCCTCAGTTTCAAACCAGAAGCCAGTATTTCCCCAAAGACCCATTAAACTCACTTGCATTAGCAACACTGATAATTATCTCCTTCCTCAAAGAAAGGAGCCAAAATGAACACAAGCTGAGTGAAAATTGCAGGTGGAAACAAATGTATGTGAGAGATATTAACTGATCAAGGTTGAAGTTGTTGCTCAGAAAAACACACCTAAAAAAAGTGGCAAAGGACTGCAGGCTGGAAAAGATGCGATCAATGCAGTGACAAGTGTGCATCATTAGAGCTTGTGCAGTGGCTCTCACTGCCAGAAGGGAAAGACTAAAGTTCTGAGCTTCAGTTTTCTTGTTTTTAAGTAAATACTTTGTAGGCAATTCACACATTTTAGGACAAATACTCTTATATCTCGTACACACATTCCTTACAAGGACAAGCCTCGTCAGAAATGGTACAAATGTGTTCTGTTTATTTTTGACGAGTCAGAAACTATTAAAGATTAAGCACTGAGACCCAACGAGAGTAAATATGATTAATCCAACATGGGATTAAAACAAGCAGCAAGCTTCGAGGCTGAAAAATGAAACTGAAGTGGAAAAACTTGCAGTGGCCACTTGAGACTGACTCCAACAGCAAATCAGTCTCCACAGACCTCCATGTTAAAATGTCTAACTTTACAGCAGAAATAAACACAGTTACAACCGAGTGCAACCAATTGTTTTGGTCTCGACAGCTAATTTCTCCATTCATAATCATTGCACCACAGCTGATATTTTATATTACTTGCCGATTTAAATTGTTTCAAGGCTTAAAGTTATGCATAATAACAAAGTGGGGCTTGCTCCAAAATAAAGTTTAAAATGTGTTTTTTCCTATACAGATTATAGTTCTAACAAGTTGTAATCATCAATTACTGGACAAAACCACGGCTGTCTGAGTGCTTTGTGTTACAAGGCAGATGACTGACTGTTCAGCAGAAATAGTCCAAATTCCCTGAGAAAAATAGAGACAAAATGTGACTGAGCTTATCTTCTTTATTGAACTCACATATCAGGGGCAAGACATTTGTCAAACAGCCTTGGTGTCACGGAAACCTCCCATAGATTTCTACTCTGGATTCTTGAGGTCTCCTTTGCAATGTGTCTGGTTCTACTAAAGTGGCGAAGAAGAGGGGCGATGTGAAGAGAACATACAAGGTATGATCGTTGTTTGCTTCCATTGTTGTTGTAGATTCGATTTAATGCACAAACATGGACAACCGTCACTCTTTGTTTTTCTGCAGAGTGGTTGTAAAGCTCTGGCCTTTGCTATTTTGGCTGTGCTACAGGTGAACTAAGAGTTGAGCTAAGGTGGGCCATGGACAGACCTGATACATTACCCACCTGAAACATCCATCCATTCGTCCATCCATCCATTCATCCATCCATCCATTTTCTTCCACTTTTCTGGGGACGGTGAAGTAGATGGAGCAGGTCATTCCATCTGGGCCTCCCCCCGGCAACACATTCTTATTCTTCCTGGGGGATCCCGAGGCGTTCCCAGGCCAGCCAAGAAATATAATCCCTCCAGGGGGCTCTGGTCTGACCCGGGGGCTCCTCCCAGTCGGATGTGCTTGGAAAACCGCCCAGAGGGCATCCAAATCAGATGTCCAAACCATCTCAAATGACTCCTTTGGACGCAGAAGAACAGCGGCTCTACTCCAAGCTACCTCCGGATGTTCGGGCTTATCACCCTAACTCCAAGGCTGAGCCAAGCCAGCCTGTCGGTGAAGCTCATTTCGGCTGCTTGTACCCGCGGTCTCATTCTCTCGGTCACTATCCAGAGCTCATGGCCTCAGACTTGGGAAAAACTTCACTGAAACCACCTCTTCCAAGTAAATGTACCAGCAGATATCGAGAGCCTTCAACATCTTGAGGAGAATCTTGTCCACACCTGGTGCCTTTGCCACCAAGGAGCTTCTTAACTACCTCGGTGGACTCGACCACGGATATGGACGAAGAGTCCCCCCAAGTCTTCAGGCTNTGAAGCAAACAAAAGAGATTAATGGAGCTCAAGCTGCAAGAAAACTGCACTGAGCCCAACAGACAATCAGACAAACCTGAGCAGGAAAGGCTGGTGAGTTCATATATTGAGGGACTGATGATGAGGAGCAGCTGTGTGTGCAGGAGGTAATGGGATGTCCAGGGAAAGGTGGAAAACAGTGGCAACTGCTGGCTGGATGAAGAGATAGCTGACAGGTTGTGAAACTAAAAGAGTGTTTGTATACACACTTAGCTGGCATCAGAGCAGCAGCGCTAAATGTGTGACTTGATGAGGGCTTACAACGGTTCCAAAAGGAAGGACAGGACCTGCTATTGCGATTGTGCTTGGAAATGAAGCACAAAGAGGTGGATTTTGACTCGAGTCTTATTCGCAGTTCGATTTGCCGCTTAGCTGATCACCCCCTGCTTGTGACATTACGGTGTTTAGGCACTTTAAGAAACCACCAAAAGTCAGGTCTTCCATGAACACCCGGAAACCCGATGAAAACGCTGGACGGAAAATGGAAATGTGTCTACAAATATGCAATGAAGAACCATAACGTGTCATGGTTTTGTATAGGTTTCTGACCCACATGCAGAATAGCATTCAGGAGAATGGAGTTAGAAAAATGAGGTTTATTACAGAGACTGGAAATGTGCAAGGATGACGTTGAACCAGGTTGGGATGTTGATGTGGGTCTTGTAGATGGCTTGGGCGGGCAGGATGTACGGTGGTCAATGCAGAGGAGTGAGAGAAGCAGGAGCGTTACCAGTCGTGAGCAGATAATCCAGGGAGCGACGGAGAAAACTCGGGTTTGATGCAGGTAGGTTGTGGAGAAGCACAAGTGTGGAGCATGTACACTGGGAAAAGCCTTCAGAGAAGAAGAGAGACAATTGCTAGAAGGCTCAGGAAAAGCATGAGGAAAAACTTGGCAATGAGTGACTGGTGACACCTCCTTTTATCCACAGAGTGATGAGCCTGATGAATTGCAGGTGTGTGGAAAACACACCTGTAGGGAATTAGCCCCAGCACAGCAGGAGTTCCCCAGGACGCCCTCTGGTGGAAGCCTGCAGGAGAACAAACACAGCCCACAGGAGTGTCTTGAAAGCTGTCTTCCACTCATCTCCCTGGCAGATTCGGACAAGGTGGTAGACATTGTGGAGGTCGAGTTTGGTGAAGACACAGCCATCCTGGAGTGGCTCAAAGGTGGATGAGATGAGTGGCAGGGGATAGCGGTTCTTGATGGTGATTTGATTGAGTCCACGGTAATCGATACAAGATCAGGGGGACCCGTCCTTCTTGGACGCAAAGAAGTAACCCAGAGCAGATGAGGAATGACGAATTAAGCCAGCAGCAAGGGATTCGTTTATACATCTTTCCATCAATTCTCTCTCAGGCAGTGCTCGAGTTGAGGGAGGATGAGTGGGGATGGCATCCCTCTGAAATAAAAATGTTAAAAATCACCCCCACTCTCAAGCGGTCATCCCCCCCTTTCCATCCCCAGCCATTTTTACCAATGAATGTGGAAATATTCTGACAATGGAAATATAACCACTATTGCAATATTTAGGGGGATTTGCGTTCAAAGGGACCGTTCTTTCGGCCGTCAAGTTGTGCGCGCATCCGCTCTGTTGATAATCCCTTTTGAGTAAGACACTGTAGGAGAGCAGGCACACGCGAATGTGACACAACGTTTCTTTTTTCTTTTTCATCAACGTCAGCGAGCGGCATAGTAGCGCAATTAGCGGTGTGACAATTTTAACACCATGGCCAAGCGACAAGGACAGCTTGATCTGAGGGACTTTGGATTTAAGAGGAAAAAAG
>NW_007580082.1:65487-68579 GCF_000690725.1 Stegastes partitus | reverse complement strand
TCTAAACCCTGTGATCTATGCTCTGTTCTATCCCTGGTTCAGAAAGGCTAGTAAACACATCATCACTCTGCAGATACTGCAGCCTGGCTCCTGTGAGTTCAGCATGTCGTCGTAAAACTGTGGAGTGACTGAAACTACATCTGTGATGCAGACATTATTAATCAGTGAATAAAAGAATTCAGTAGTCTGGAATAAGTAAAAGTACATTCTTGAGGAATTACACAATTACAAAAACTTAATTCATAAATAGAAATAAATAAATAAAAAAATGTAAAACCAATAAATGTTCATCTTGCGTTTAATACACTGAAATCACAGCTGGCTGCAAAGGTCATCAGTTATCAGCCATTGCATGTCTACTGAACTCAAGGCCCTGCCAGACTAAATCATGCTGCTCATATCAAAGTACAAGATGGTGCAGTATGAATGTGCAGCTGACAAATCTGTAAAAACTATTTGACATAAGTTTGCCAGCATGAACTACTCCACCTTTAATTAGCGCCGTGTTCATAATGAAGCGATTGTTAGGTGTAGCTCATCACCCTTCCTCGGCAACAGGGCTCATTCCATGTCAACTCACCTCGGGTCTCCCAGTTGAGGTCATGGATTTTTGTGAAATAAATCATGCAAAAACTTCTACCTAAACCATGGAATCCTGCAAAATCCAACAATCCAACTAGTTTTTCAGTTACGATTTTTAAAAAACAAGCCCTCGTTGTGTGGGAGCTGGAAAATCTGCTTTCTAGGACCTTTTAGCTGTATTCTTTTAAGAGTTCTTTTAATTGTGTTGGAACGTTTTGAAGGAAAAATCTTCCTATCCAGTGAAAACATATTAAAAAACTGAAGATGTCATATCACTCCTTCATTATTTAATAATTTGCAATAAATTTGCATTTTGTGCACTCGTATTACACCATACAAAGTCTTAGAAACACAAAAGTTGAATTGGGGAAAATGGAAGTTTTATTGAGATGAGAAACACAAAATCATCATTTGTGTGGGAATGAGAAATTCCAAGTTAGCAACATATTCAGCCTGCATGGAGAACTTAGTGAGTTCATGAACTAATTCAATAACTGCACATCAACAGATGAAGGGAGTTCAGTTTTTGTGGTGATCAAGTTTTTCTTTAACATTTTGGGTCAGGTAGTATTGTCTTCCATTTCTTGTAGTTGTGGTGATTGTGTTGTGTTTTCACATTGTTTCATGGTTGCACCTTGAAGGAGGCTTTAGATGCCCAGGAGATCGTTCTGGGTAAACATGACCTCTGTTCTTCAATTTCCTCTCGCTCTCCTCCTCGGCCTATGCTTTGTCTGCACATTAATTCTCGAGCATATTATATACATACAATATATACAAGTTTTAATTGACTCTGGTGCACATGACAGTTTTATTGATAATGAGCTGGCTAAACAGATTCATGCACCCCTCGAGCCTCTAGACTCCCCCAGAATCTTCGACGGCCGACTCCTCTCTAAGGTTACCCACCGGACTCGACCACTGGATTTAATAATTTCTGGTAACCATCATGAGAGCATCTGCTTATATGTTTTATCCTCACCACTGTCCCCTGCTGTACTAGGTTTTCCATGGCTGTGGCAACATAATCCCTAACACTGTCATACTAACTATTGTTGACCGTTTCTCTAAAGCTGTTCACTACGTTCCTCTTCCCAAACTCCCTACAGCTTTAGAGACAGCCAACCTATTGACTTTGCATGTGTTCAAGCTTTATGGAATCCCCATTGACACAGTTTCTGGCCGAGATCCCCAGTTTTCATCCCAGGTGTGGACCGCTTTCTGTAAGGCAATGGGAGCCACAGCAAGCCTCTCCTCGGGTTATCATCCCCAAACCAACGGGCAAACGGAGAGGGCAAACCAGAACCTCGAAGCCGCTTTACGCCGTGTGGCCGCAAATCACCCGACCTCCTGGAGGCATGTTTTTACCATGGGTGAAATATGCCCACAACTCTCTTTTGAGCACAGCCACAGGTATGTTCCCATTCATGGCATGTAATGGTTTCCAACCTCCTCTATTCCCCGAGCAGGAAGAGGAGGTGGCTGTACCGTCAGCTGAGGACCGTATCCGCAGGATCCATGGGGTTTGGAGAACCACCAAGGCAGCCCTTAACTGCTCCGCTGAGCAAAATAAGCAGCTGGCAGACCTTCATCGCTCTCTGGCACCTGAATATCGGGTGGGCCAAAAGGTATGGCTCTCCACTCGGGACCTGCCTCTTCAAACGGAGTCACGAAAGCTGTCTCCTCACTACATGGGACCATTCACCATTGATAAGGTGATTAACCCCTCCGCTGTCCGGTTGGTCCTGCCGGACGCCATGAAAATCCACCCTACGTTTCACGTGTCTCTGCTTAAACCTGTGTCTTCTAGCGAGCTGGACTTCAGCCACAGAGAGTGGCTGGAATGATGAAGCCCTCCAGGGAACATTCTGTAAGGGACTCAAGGACACCGTCAAAGATGAACTCACAATTTGGGATGATGTCCCCAACTTGGACAAGCTGAGATCACTAGCCATCCGCTTTGACAACTGCCTGCGGGAGCTTCAAAGAGAAGGGTCCCTCCATTCCACCATCCCTGGGCCCCAACACTCCCGCCATATTCCAAAACCTGACATGATCAGCTGCTTTATGTTTTATCTCGACAACATCCCAATCTTTTACCACATTCCAGAAAAACATACCCGTCATGTACGCCTAGTGCTGGAACGGCTACTCAAGTTTCCTGTTCACGTCACCTCTAGTTCTATGTCTTTAGCCTTGTTCATTCCTTCCTTCTGACTGTGGGTCAGGGTAAGATCTTGTGATTGTGAAGGTCATATCTGTTGGTTACGTCACTTTCATACTTCTCACATCTTTCATTGACCCCTCATGGCCTTCATGGAAGCATCTGCCTTTTGGATGCTGTCATAACAAAAAGTTTTCAACTTCAGCAACACTGTGTGAGAAAGTAAAAGGGGAAAGAGAGAGGTGGTATAGAGCGAAGGAGGAAGGACAACAGTGTCCTTCAGAGACTGAAAGAGAGGAGGGGAGTGATGGTAGAAAGAGATAAATCAGCTGTACGACACAGAGTTCTG
>NW_007580082.1:55176-64397 GCF_000690725.1 Stegastes partitus | reverse complement strand
TCTAAACCCTGTGATCTATGCTCTGTTCTATCCCTGGTTCAGAAAGGCTAGTAAACACATCATCACTCTGCAGATACTGCAGCCTGGCTCCTGTGGGTTCAGCATGTCGTCGTAAAACTGTGGAGTGACTGAAACTACATCTGACATACAATGATTGTTTTTTTTTTTACAAATTGAAATAACAATTTAGTGGTGATTAGATTTAATTCTAGCATTATGACCTGTTCTACCTTTAATTAGCATAGTGGTCATAATACAGTGCTTGTTCAGTGTAGGTCATTACCTTCCATGGTAACAGTCCACTACAATGTGTGCATCGACTTTGCAAACACCAGCAAATCTGTCTTTTGCATTCTCTATGATAATTTACTCTGTGAAATGACTGAACAGAGCTGTGCCATTTCACTTCAGGTGAATAAGCTGAAAGTAAAGACCAATGTTTACATTCGTTACCAGTGACCTAAATTAAGTTACTGTGGTGTTTAGACTCTGATGTGAAGCAACATCATCGAGAGAAATCCCAGATGAAATCAGGGAAAGAACACAGAACCTGCGATTGGTCCAAAAACAAACAAACAAAAAACTTGATCCTGTAATTGACTAAAGAACAGTAAAGTTTTGGATCAGCTTGAGGCTGTTGGAGGCCTGAGGAACAATGTGAGTGTTTGTTTGGGGTGGGGGTCTTGGGGTCAGAGGCAGTGTAATGAGAGTCTGTGATCTATGAGAGAACAAAAGAACATTTGATTGTCTTGAGAAAATGACCACCGTCATGTAAAATACATGCAATGTGTGTTAAAATGAAATGTATGTGAAAATAAAGATGCAAATTTAAATATTGCATTTTCTTTTTCATCCTTTAGATTTCAGTCCTGGATTATTTGTTGACATGGTTGTTAACTGCATGTGTTTTTTGTTGTTGTTGTTGTTGTTGTTAGGGTTAGGGTTAGTATGAGTAACATGTATATTCACATATGACTGAAAACGTATGTTATTCACCAGAGAGGCAGACTCATCTGTGTGAGCCCTGTAATTGTGAATGTCAACATTTCAGGAGTTGTCGACCTCGTTTTAACCTTTAATGCTCCAGTTACAGCCATTGTACTTCTATATATGAGAGTGTTTGTGGTGGCTGTGTCTCAGGCTCATGCCATGCGCTCTCACACTGCAGCTGTCACACATCAGCATTCAGNCATTGGAGAGACTATGTCTCTCGACTGGCCTGGGAATGCCTGGGGGTCCCCCCGGAAGAGCTGGAGGAGGTGTGTGCGGATCGGGAAGTCTGGGCGGCTCTGCTCAGGCTGCTGCCTCCGCGACCCGACTCCGGATAAGCGGGAGAAGATGGATGGATGGATGGATGTTTTTGAACCTTGTGGGAGGAAGCCGGAAAACCTGAAGAGAACCCACGCTGCACGGGGAGAGCATGCAAACTCCACGCAGAAAGATCCCAGCGCCCCACCGGGATGTGAACCGGCGACCGTCTTGCTGCGAGGCAACAGTGTTAACAACTGCGCCACCCTGCAGCCCGTGAGCAGATTTCATCGATGAAATCCTTGTTGTTTTTGGGTGGACGATACTCAGTGGCTGCTATGCTCAGTGTTGGTCCAGTTATTTGTAGAGACACTGATTCAAATGATGAATATGTTGAAATAGATAGAGTGAGATCTTTTTTTTCACTTTCAATTATTGCAAGACCTCCTCCCCAACCGGTGAGGTAACAGAGGTAAACAAACCCTGGTGATGTGGATTCATTCAGTTGACAAATTCATTCGGTTGCAGCCAGGTCTCAGTCAGGCATAGAAAGTCCAGCGTACGGTCAAGGAGGAGGTCCCGGAGGAAAAGTCCTTTGCCCATGAGCGAGCAGATGTTGAGAAAGCCAACGTTGATGTCGCTGCAGTCGGAAGTGGCGCTAACATTAGCCAACTTGGCTAGTTTGGCTATCGCGCCACAGTCCGCTTTCCTGCCTTAGTTTCTCTGAGTATGACGACTTATGGACCACATGGAGCTGATGGAGCTGAAGGCCAAGGAGTCGTTGATGTGAAAACTTGCAAGCGAGGTCCAGGAACAAGTGCAGCACTGTTGGTGGAACAGGTAGATGGAACTGCAGCTGGAGGAACTCAGCAGCCGTGAACTGGAGCAAGGCTGCCGATGAGGAAAGTATGATGGACAGGACAATCCAAACAAGGACAAACCATACAGCCAGTCTTGAGATCCACATGATGGACAGGTGGAGGTGATAACCAGCAGGTAGCAGGAACCAGGTGAGGAGCGGGAATCCATCGACACGCTACAGGTAAAGCAGTCAAACACTCACAATGAACAGACTAACCGTTTGAAAGAAGGCCAGGTCAGGGTATCAGCGTAATCCGGAGTCGTTTTTTTCGACTTACGACCTGAGAGACGTTTACAGTTAAAATTTACATGTTATAATTTATCTGTGAGCAGCTACAGCAAGTTCACTTGACTGTGGTTCTAGTTCAACTGGCTGAACTAGGTAGTAGGAATTTACACCTATTTATGACCTTGAAGGCCACATCTTGTTGGTCNTATCCCTGGTTCAGAAAGGCTAGTAAACACATCATCACTCTGCAGATACTGCAGCCTGTCGTCGTAAAACTGTGGTGTGAGTGGAACTATATCTGACATACAATGATTTTTTTAAACAACTGAAATAACAATTCAGTGATTAGATTTAATTAGATTTAGATTTAATTATGTCATTATGACCTGTTCTATCTTTAATTAGCATAGTGGTCATAATAAAGTGCTTGTTAAGTGTAGGTTATTACCCACCTTATTGTGGTGGGGGAGTTTGTGTGCCCGAATGATCCTAGGAGCTATGTTGTCTGGGGCTTCATGCTCCTGGTAGGGTCACCCAAGGCAAACAGGTCCTAGGTGACGGGACAGACAAGAGCAGTTCAAAAACTTCTATGATGAGGATGAAATCAAGGACAGTGACGTCAGCCGGTATGGCGCAGCCAGGGCCCCATCCTCGAGCCAGGCCTGGGGTTGGGGCTCGTATGCAAGCGCCTGGTGTTCGGGCCTCTGCCCACGAGGCCCGGCCGGGCACAGCCCGAAAGGTCAACGTGGGCCCGCCCTCTTGTGGACCCACCACCCGCAGAGGGAATCATAGGGGTCGGGTGCAGAGAGGACTGGGTGGCGGTCAAGGGGGGCTGCCTCGGCGACCTGGTCCGCGCACACAGCCTCTGGTTGTTGGGATGTGGAACATCACCTCGCTGGGGGGGGGGGAGCCTGAGCTTGTGCGGGAGGTTGAGCGATATCAACTAGATATAGTCGGCCGTGGGCTGGACGCTCCATTTCTCTGGCGTTGCCCGCGGGGAGAGGCGGCGGGCTGGAGTGGGCTTGCTTATTGCCTCCCAGCTCAGCCGCCACGTGTTGGAGTTTATTCTGGTGAACGAGAGGGTCACGTCTCTACGCCTCCGGGTTGGGGACAGGTCTCTCACTGTTGTCTCGGCCTACGGGCCAAACAGCAGTGCAGAATACCCGGCCTTCTTGGAGTCCCTGGGAGGGGTACTAGATAGTGCCCCAACTGGGGACTCCTTTGTTCTACTGGGGGACTTCGACGCCCATGTGGGCAATGACAGTGAGACCTGGAGAGGGGTGATTGGGAGGAACGGCCTCCCTGATCTGAACCCGAGCGGTGTTCTGCTGCTGGACTTCTGTGCTAGTCACGGATTGCCCATCACAAACACCATGTTCGAGCACAAGGATGTCCACATGTGCATGTGGCACCAGGACACCCTAGGTCGGCGGTCGATGATCGACTTTGTAGTTGTATCATCAGACCTCCGGCCGCGTGTCTCAGAGCTGTCCACCGATCACCACCTGGTGGTGAGTTGGATTCTCTGCAGGGGAAGAAGCTGGTCAGACCGGGCAGACCTAAGTGTATCGTGAGGGTCTGTTGGGAACGTCTGGCGGAACCCTCTGTCAGCAGAGTTCTCAACTCCCACCTCCGAGAGAGCGTCTCCCAGATTCTGAGGGAGGTTGGAGACATGGAGGCTGAGTGGTCCATGTTCTCCTCCTCCATTGTCGCTGTGGCCGCTCGTAGCTGTGGTCGTAAGGTCTCTGGTGCCTGTCGCGGCGGTAATCCCCGAACCCGTTGGTGGCAGCTGGAAGTAAGAGAGGCCGTCAAGCTGAAGAAGGAGTCCTATCGGTCATTTTTGGCCTGTGGGACTCCTGAAGCAGCTGACAGGTACCGGCAGGCCAAGCGTGCAGCAGCTCGTGCAGTCATGGAGGCAAAAACCTGGGTCTGGGAGGAGTTCGGGGAGGCCATGGAGGAGGACTATCGGTTGGCCTCGAAGAAATTCTGGCAAACTGTCCGGCGCCTCAGGAGGGGAAAGCAGCTCTCCACCAGCACTGTCTTTGGTGCGGGTGGGGACCTCCTGACCTCGACTGGAGAGGTCATCGGGAATACTTCGAGGGTCTCCTCAATCCTGCCGTCATGTCTTCCGAAGAGGAAGCAGAGACTGTGGACTCAGGGGCGGACTCACTCATCACCCGGGCTGAAGTCACCGAGGTGGTTAGAAAGCTCCCCAGTGGCAGGGCTCCGTGGGTGGATGAGATCCATCTTGAATACCTCAAGACTCTGGATGTTGCGGGACTGTCCTGGTTGACACGTCTCTGCAACATCGCGTGGAGGTCGGGGACAGTGCCTCTGTGACCTAAATTAAAGTATTGTTGTGTTTAGACTCTGATGTGAAGCAACATTGTCGAGTGAATTCCCAGATGAAATTAGGAAATTAACACAGAACCTACGATTGGCCAAAAAACAAACAAATAAAAACTTGATCCTGTAATTGACTAAAGGAAATTAGAATTATGGATCAGCTTGAGGCTGTTGGAGGCCTAAGGAACAATGTGAGCGTTTGGCGTGGGGGTCTTAGGTTCAGAGGCAGTGTAATGAGAGTCTGTGATCTATGAGAGAACAAAAGAGTGTTTGATTGTCTTGAGAAAATGACCACCGTCGTGTAAAATACATGCAATGTAACCCTTAATTGGGGGCCTCTCGGGTTTTACACAAAGAAATAGTGTGAAACAATGCACTCATCATAGAATATAGTGATGCTGCACATCAAATTAAACAGCAGAACCTGGGTTACAAGAATATATAAACCATTCTTACATGCACCAAACACAACTCAAACACCAACTAAATGAATTATCAAATATGGAAATCGATATAGTGCCACCATGTCAACCCACTCGCCACATTTCTGTCTCCAGCAATTCGGTACATTATGCAAAACGCACAAACAAGTGAAACCTGACAGTCCACAGATTCAAAACATGTCCATCAAAGCTCTCTAAAATCAAAGCATCAGCAAGAAATAACCCAAACAACAGCAAAAACCGAAACCGCTTCATCAAACTGTTGTTGTAAAATGTCTCTTACCTTAGCTGCTTTTCCATGAAAAGTTTATTTTATTGGTAAATCCACACCGGAATCAGTTAGTACTACTTCCTGTGTCACACGGAAATCATTCTGGGCGTCTTTTGGAGGCTCCGTTAGCAGCCTAGAGCTATCTAGGGCGCAGTCGCTCAGCGAGCAGCTCCTCTACAAGATCAAGTCAAGTCAAAGTTTATTTATAGAGCACATTTAAAAAACGATCACAGTCGACCAAAGTGCTGTACATAAAGAAGACATACTGTAATATATCATATACACTATAATCAAACAAAACAATACAAAGTATACTAAGAAGTCTTTAAAAACAAAATTTAAAATAAGAGACAGTGAAACAGAATATAAAAGAGATAGAGTGACATGAGTAACACGTATATTCATATATGACTGAAAACGTATGTTATTCACCAGANCTAACCGTTACTGGCTGACTTTTGACGTTTGGTTTCTCAATGGGTTTAGTTTTGCTTTTATCAATCTGGGCTGAGCAAGATAACGTTTGTCTGGGATTGTGCAGGCTATATAAACAAGCAAAGAATTCAACATTAACGTTAACATTTATCACAGTGAAAGGAGAAGTTAGATACTGTAGTCACAAGAGTAAAATCAGAACGTACAGGCATTAATGAAAATTATTAGTACGTGCTTGACTTTAAACAGTCTCTCAAAACCTTGTGCCTGCTTTGGGAGTAAATCTAAATTCATAATAACCTTTATTTGGCCAATGCTGTTTTCTTACAGAAGCTGATGAAACGGAACCAGCAGTGCCAGAAGAGCTAAAACCCCTCCTTCAAGCTGTGAAGGGCAGGATATGTTGTACAGACGGCTGGTAAGAAGTGAGGCTCCAGGCAGCAGGTCTATGGCACAATCATATGGTCTGTGAGGTGGCAGTGAACAGGCTTTATCTTTACTGAAAACTTGTTTGAGGTCAATGTATTCTGTGGGTACATTACTCAGATCCAGGGATTCGACGGAGGGGGCATCTCCTGGAGGTGGGCTCGGAGGAACGGCAGATTGGAGACAGGAGGAGAGGCAGCTAGTGGACCAAGCTTCGATGCGGCGTTCCTTCCAGTTGATGTGTGGGTTGTATGCTTGCTGCCAGTCAAAACCTAGGATTATGGAGGAATGGGATGATGAGAACAGACAAAATGAGAGGTCTTCATGATGGTTACCTGAGATGATTAGGTGGAGTGGTTTTGTCCGGTGGGTAATCTGAGGTAAAGGTTTACGGTCAAGAGCGGTGGCTTTCAGCGGGTTCTCCAGGGTGATGGTCTCAAGGGGGCACTGTGTGACAATGGATTGAGCGATTAGTGTTTGATCACAACCTGAGTCGACCAGAGCACTGAGATGGATTGAGTCATTTCTAAAACACAGGGTCGCAGGGAAAAGAAGACGGGGAGAAATATCTGAAATAGCTTGCTCCATCCATCCATGCATTTTCTTCCGCTTTTCCGGGGCCGGTGAAACAGATGGAGCAGGTCATTCCATCTGGGCCTCCCCCCGACAACACATTCTTATTCTTCCTGGGGGATCCCGAGGCGTTCCCAGGCCAGCCAAGAAATATAATCCCTCCAGCGGGCCCTGGGTCTGACCTGGGGGCTCCTCCCAGGCGGATGTGCTTGGAAAACCTCCCTGGGGGCATCCAAATCAGATGTCCAAACCATCTCGATTGACTCCTTTGGACGCAGAGGAACAGCAGCTCTACTCCAAGCTACCTCCGGATGTTAGGGCTTCTCATCCTATCTCCAAGGATGAGTCCAGCCACCCTGCGGGTGAAGCTCATTTCGGCTGCTTGTACCCGCGGTCTCGTTCTCTTAGTCACTACCCAGAGCTCATGGCCTCAGAGTTGGAAAAAACTTCACTAAAACCACCTCTTCCGAGAAAATTTACCAACAGATATCAAGAGATTTTGAAATCTCCGGGCGAATCTTGTCCACACCTGGTGCCTTTGCCACCGAGGAGCTTCTTAACTACCTCGGTGGACTCGACCACGGATATGGACGAAGAGTCCCCCCAAGTCTCCAGGCTCTGCCCCCTCAGCAGGGGATGTGTTTACTGTGTTCAGGAGTTCCTTGAAGTGCTCTTTTCATCAGTGTCCTCAGTCTGGGTCAGCAGTTCTTCCCCCCAACTCCACACAACCTGGGCTAAGCCCTGCCTCCCCTTACTAAGACATCGAATGGTTTGTGTTGAAAAGCGAGGCATAAAACGGTTAACCCTAACCCAGCCCGAAAAAGTCTCCTTCTTCAGCCGACAGCTTCCTTCATTGCTAGTGTCCACCAGCAGGTTTTTGGGTTGCCACCGCAACACGCACCAGTGACCTTTTGGACACAGCTCCTAATGGCTGCTTCTGCAATGGAGGCTTTGAACATGGCCCACTCCGACTCCATGTCTCCAACCTCCTCCAGGATGCAGGAGAAACTTGTCTCGAGGTGGGAGTTGAAAACCTCATGGATAGGGGCCTCCACCACATGTTCCCAGCTCAGCCTCACCACACGTTTGGGTTTAAGAGGTCCACCCAGCAGCTTCCCCACCATCGGATCCAACCACCACCAGGTGGTAATCAGTCGACAGCTTTACTCCTCTCTTCATCGGAGTGTCTGATAGTCGTCACGAATGGGGAAATTAGCAATAGAGTTCAAAACTTTTTCTTGTACCAGGCTATGAACGTATTATTTCTGCTGTAAAGTTGGACATTTCGAAAGTAGCAGTTTTTGATGCTTTGCTACATGGCGGCTTAAATTTTTGGCCGCAGACGTTGACACTTAATCACTTTTCACAATTGAACATCTGGTCACATGAGAGCGAAGGAGGAAGGACAACAGTGTCCTTCAGAGACTGAAAGAGAGGAGGGGAGTGATGGTAGAAAGAGATAAATCAGTTGTACGACACAGAGTTCTGGTCAGATGATGGAGATCCAGGACGGAGCAGAGCTCTGTTTTCCTGAACTCCTCAACTCCTCCTGCAGGAAGTCGACACCTCACCGGTTTGAAGTTGTGCTTCTGAACATTGTGCTGTCGTCCATGTCTGTCCTCACTGTTGTTCTCAACCTGCTCGTCATCATCTCAGTCTCCCACTTCAGGCAGAGATCAACTTCTCATTTTGGAAAATTCAAGCGTTTCTTATGAACAATGTTCCTTTGTGTATTTGAAATGTAATGTTAAAGCTGTTTTAACCATCCATCTTTTAACAGTTGCCAACCAGCATTACTGATTAAGGCTTGTTGTGATGCTTTACTGTGTTAACAATGCTTTTCTGTCTCCTTCCAGGCAACTCCACACACCCACTAACATCCTCCTGCTCTCTCTAGCTGTCTCAGACTTTCTTGTGGGCTTCGTGTTGCTGCCAGGAGAAATATACCAACAAACACAATGTTGGTTTCTTGGGGACCTTATGTGTTCTCTCTACTATTATGTGGTCTACATTGTTTTCAGTACTTCAGTAGGAAACATGGTGCTTATATCAGCTGACCGATATGTGGCTATTATTCACCCACTGCATTATACCACCAGAATCACTGTGACAAAATCCAAATTCTGTGTTTTTTTGTGTTGCCTTTGTTCAGTTTTCTACAGTAGTGTTGTTTTTAAAGATGCCTTGATTCAACCAGGCATACAAAATTCCTGCTATGGAGAATGTATAGTAGTTGTCAGCTACATTGCAGAAGTTGTTGACCTTGTTTTAAACTTTATTGCTCCAGTTACAGCCATTGTACTTCTATATATGAGAGTGTTTGTGGTGGCTGTGTCTCAGGCTCATGCCATGCGCTCTCACACTGCAGCTGTCACACATCAGCATTCAG
>NW_007580082.1:53315-54851 GCF_000690725.1 Stegastes partitus | reverse complement strand
TTTAACAGTTGCCAACCAGCATTACTGATTAAGGCTTGTTGTGATGCTTTATTGTGTTAACAATGCTTTTCTGTCTCTTTTCAGGCAACTCCACACACCCACTAACATCCTCCTGCTCTCTCTAGCTGTCTCAGACTTTCTTGTGGGCTTCGTGTCGCTGCCAGGACAAATTTACCGACGTACACAATGTTGGTTTCTTGGGGACCGTATATGTTCTCTTTGCTATTATGTGTTCTACATTGTTACTAGTACTTCAGTAGGAAACATGGTGCTTATATCAGTTGACCGATATGTGGCTATTATTCACCCACTGCATTATACCACCAGAATCACTGTGAGGAAAGCCAAATTCTGTGTTTATTTGTGTTGGTTCTGTTCTGTTTTCCACTGTAGTGTTATTTTTAAAGATGCCTTGATTCAACCAGGCATACATAATTCCTGCTATGGTGAATGTATAGTAGTTCTCAGCTACATTGCAGGAGTTGTTGACCTTCTTTTAACCTTTATTGCTCCAGTTACAGCCATTGTACTTCTATATATGAGAGTGTTTGTGGTGGCTGTGTCTCAGGCTCATGCCATGCGCTCTCACACTGCAGCTGTCACACATCAGCATTCAGTAACAGTAAGTAGAAGGAAATCTGAGTTGAAAGCAGCCAGGACTCTGGGTGTTCTAGTGCTGGTGTTTCTAATATGTTATTGCCCGTACTACTGTGTTACTCTTACAGGGAACAACCCCTCTGCTGTCAATTTCATGACCGTCATGCATTGTTTGAACTCCTGTCTAAACCCTGTGATCTATGCTCTGTTCTATCCCTGGTTCAGAAAGGCTAGTAAACACATCATCACTCTGCAGATACTGCAGCCTGGCTCCTGTGAGTTCAGCATGTCGTAGTAAAACTGCGGAGTGACTGAAACTACATCTGTTCAACAATGAAACAACAATTCATTGGTCTGGACAGAGTAAAGGCACACTCTAGACCATTAGATATAACTACATCATCATGAATTGATGATTTGTCAATTGGCATTGTGGTCATAATAAAGTGCTTGTTCAGTGTAGGTCATTACCTTCCATGGTAACAGTCCACTACAATGTGTGCATCAACTTTGCAAACACCAGTAAATCTGTCTTTTGCATTCTCTATGGTATTTACTACTACTGTGAAATGAATTAACAGAACTGTGACACTTCACTTTGGGTGAATAAGGTGAAAATAAAGACCAATGTTTACTGTGATAACATCCGTGACCTGTGACCTAAATTAAAGCATTGTTGTGGTTAGACTCTGATGTGAAGCAACATCACAGAGTGAAATCCCAGGTGAAATCAGGGAATGAACACAGAGCCCCCCAAAGAAAATACATGCTGCACTTTTACAATGGCAAGAAGGTTTTGACAACATGTTGCATCAGACAGCAGCTACATACAACAAGCTGAGCTCAGAGATATTCCATGAAGTGGACACAGATTTTTTTATTTTTTTTTCTTCTTCATTTCGAACCAAAAATGTAAAACAAAAGTCAACATTTGATGCA
>NW_007580082.1:45148-52730 GCF_000690725.1 Stegastes partitus | reverse complement strand
TCTTCTATCACTTGTTTGAATTTCCCTATTGTTTGACATGTTTTTATGTTCTCACTGCAGCTGTTTCCATAGCTGAAGCCCTCTTCCAGAGTTTAGTGTTTGTTCTTACAGCTGGTTTTTTGAACATGTATAGTTCTCTTAGACAGAATTTACTCTCCCTCAATTGGAAAAGCTTTTGGATACTGTTAGGCAATTGATTATTTTTAACTCTGATTATTGACAAGGTCTTCAAATTTCTATATTTTCAGTTTGATGAACAGAGAGTTATTTGGTCCTGTATAGTTGGATTTAGTAATTATTCCTAAGGCCTTTTTTTGAAGAAGAAGTAAGACCAAATTTATTGTTGTATGTGTTCCCCCACACTTCTACACAATACGCCACGTATGGTAGTATGAAGGAACAGTACAAAGTGAACAATGATGATTGATTTTAAAAAAATATTTCAATTTATAAAGAACTGAAATTGATTTACAAAATTTTTAATTAATATAATTTATATGCTTCTTCCAACTTAATTCTTCATCTGTCACTACACCAAGAAATTTTTATTTCAGACACTCTTTTGATTTCTATATAATTTTTCATGAGTTTCATATTAGTGTTAGTTGACCTCTTCCCAAATATTATATATTTGGTTTTATTTAAATGTAATGTTATCTTATTAGCATCAAACAACTCTTTAAAGCAAGATTGAACTAGAATGCAATATTTGACGGACAAATAGAATGTAAACAGACAAAGAGGAACCTAACAACAAAAGCTACAGAGGCCAGACATAGAAACTGAGGACCTGTGACTGACTAGAGAAATGACAACTTGTAATTAAAAAAACACAAAAGTAGCGTTTTTTGATTGGTTTTTAAGGCTGTTGGAGGCCAAATGGGAAATGCCTGTGTTTGGCTAGAGAACTGACAGCCCTTGATTGGTTAGACAAAATAAGAGCCTCATCAATTGAAACCCCTAAATGCAAAGCTTTATATTTCACCCTAGATCTTTGTCTTGAGGATGCTCCAAAGGTTCTTAATAGGGTTGAAGACAGGGGAGGATGGTGGCCACACCATGAGTTTCTTTTCTTTTATGCCCAGAGCAGCCAGTGATACAGAGGTATTCCTTGCAGCATGAGATGATTCATTGTCATGCACAAAGATGATTTTGCAATGAAACGCATGGTTCTTCTTTTTTTTAACCATGGAAGAAAGTGGAGACTCAGAAACTCCCCATACTTTTCAGAGGTCATTTTCACACCTTCAGGGATCCTAAAGGGGTCAACCAGCTCTCTCCCCATGATTCCAGCCCAAAACATGACTCCGCCAACTCCTTGCTGATGTTGCAGCCTTGTTGGGACATGGTGGCTGTACACCAACCATCCACTACTCCATCCATCTGGACCAGTGAACAAGACTGTTTGAAATGTAGTCTGGGGCAGAAGTTGGACAGGATGTCAGTGTCGAGTCCAGGTTTTTTAAGAACTGGGATGATGACAGCATGACACTACTTTAAGGGTGTCAGGGACTGATCCGGAGCAGAAGGAGGAGTTGATGATGGCAGTGATGAGTGGAGAGAGGACAGGAAGGCAGGTGCCTTCTTGGTCTTGGTCTTGAGCAGCTTGGATGGGATGAGGTCCAGAATGCAGGAGGGTGTCTTCATGCCCATCATGAGAGTTGGGAGAGTTGAGCAGGAGAAATGAGAGAGAACTGAGATAAAGGCTGAGCCGTGGAGGTTGTTGAATATGGACTCTATTTTAGATTGAAAAAAATGGTGGTGATGGTGGAGAACATGTGTCTTGGGGTTGCTGGAGCCGGAGTGGATGATGTGTGAGAAGTAGGTTGACCGGGCAGAGGTGAGGGCACCTCTGTACTTTTGGATGTGGTCTCTGTATATTTGAAGATGTACTGTGAGTCTGGTTCTCCTGAAGAGTCGTTCCAGTTGATGCTTCTGTGCTTTCATCTGGTGAAGTGCAGGGGTGTACCATGGGGCAGAGTGCCTTTTAGTTTTGTCAGGGGCAAGTCAGTCCAGACAGGAGGAGAGGGTGTTGTTGTAGTGGGTGACAAGGTCAGAGGGATTGGCAGATGGTGGTGGGGGGTATGTGACTAGGCTGTGGGTGAGAGAAGTAGTGAGAGCTGAGGGAGTAATGTGGTACGTTCAAGTTTGGGGCATCCTATTTCCATTTTGATTACCAGGTGATCAGAGATGTGGAGGTTGTGGCAAGATGGCTGTGATGTCTGGAGACCAGTGGAGCAGACAAAGTCCAGGATGTGGCCACGGTTGTGTGTGGTTAAGTGAATGTGTTGTGTGAAGTTGAAGCAGTGCAGAATGTCCAGGAATTCATTGGCGTGTGTACAGCTGGGATTGTCAATGTCAATGTTGAAGTCACCAAGGAGGAGAACGGACGGAGAGATGGTGAAGAGTGTCGTGATTTTAATGTCCTTTCTGTGGATTTCTGCAGTACCACCATCCCATCATTCTGGGCAGGGTTTGTCTATGTATGTGTATCCTGTAGGTGTTGCTTGGTTGAGTGAAAAGTAGTCCAGTGGTTTGTGCCATGTTTCAGTTAAACAGAGGAAGTCCAGATTATTGTCGAGAATGTATTCATGGAGNGGAGAACATGCAAACTCCACGCAGAAAGATCCCGGCGCTCCCACCGGGACCTTCTTGCTGCGAGGCAACAGTGCTAACCAACTGCGCCACCTTGCGTCATTATGCATGTGATAAAAAGCAATTTCAAAATAAAAGCAATATAGCATTAGTTCATGTATGAGGTAAAAAGAGAAAATATGTTTATGTTGTCATTTCCAATTGACCTTGCACGGGCCGGTCAGAGCCAACCAAAGGGTCGTATGTGGCCCATGGGCCGTACCATGCGTAGGTCTGCTCCAGACCACATGATGGTCATGAGGGCAGGAGGGATGCTGAGGCTAAGGGAGGAAAATGATCTGAGGGTCCGGCTGGGTGTGTTGAAGTGGAGGAGCTCAGTCAGGTACAGAGGGGTGAGGTTATGGAGGGCCTTGAGAGTTAGTAGGATAGTTTTAAAAGACAATGCGGTGTGTGATTGAGAGCCAGTGAAGTGGTTGGAGAAGAGGGGTGATGTGGTGGATAGATGGTGTTGTTGCTCATGCAGCATTCTGAACCAGTTGGAGTTTATGGAGGGACTTGAGGGGAAGACCAAGAGAGAAGAGAGTTGTAACGATCCAGGTGACCAAAGAGTGGACCAGGATGGCGGTTCTGACAAGGGGAGGGTGGGACGGAGGCGGTTGATGTTTTGAAGATGGAAGTATGCAGACTGAGTGACATTATTGATGTGGGCTTGAAATGACACAGTGCCGTTGAGGACAACACCCAGACTCTTGACCTGAGGGGAGGAGATGACAGAGAAGTTGCCGATGGTAATTGTGAAACTCTTAGGNTAAAGTGCTTGTTAAGTGTAGGTCATTACCTTCCATGGTAACAGTCCACTACAATGTGTGCATCAACTTTGCAAACACCAGTAAATCTGTCTTTTGCATTCTCTATGGTATTTACTACTACTGTGAAATGAATTAACATAACTGTGACACTTCACTTCAGGTGAATAAGGTGAACGTAAAGATCAATGTTTACTGTGATAACATTCACTGCCTGTGACCTACATTGAAGCATTGTTGTGGTTAGACTCTGATGTGAAGCAACACCACAGAGAGAAATCCCAGGTGAAATCAGGGAATGAACACAGAGCCCCCAAAAGAAAACAATTAAAGCACTCTTACAATGGCAAGAAGGTTTTGACACCATGTTGCATCAGACAGCAGCTACATACAACAAGCTGAGCTCAGAGATATTGCATGAACTGGACACAGATAAAACTAGAATGCGAAATTTGATTGACAAACAGAACGTCAGCAGACAAAGAGGAAGCTAACAACAAAAGCTACAGAGGCCGGACAGAGAAACTGAGGACCTGTGACTGACAAGAGAAATGACAACTTGTAATTGAAAACAGAAAAGCATCATTTTTTGATTGTTTTTTAAGGCTTTTGGAGGCCAAATGGGAAATGCCTGTGTTTGGCTAGAGAACTGACAGCCCTTGATTGGTTAGACAAAATAAGAGCCTGATTGGCAAAAAAAAAAAAGAGATATTTTGACTATCTTGAGCCTGCTAGAAATCAGATGTAGGAAAGGCGAGCCTGGGATTGGCGAGCAAAAATGAGAGCCTGGAAAATGAAAAGATTTTATTGTGTCGAGGCTCTTGTCTCAAGTCTTTTAGAAAATGAGAACCCTTGGGGCTCTTGGAGGCCAAAGAAGGAAAATTGAAGAAGGTGACTGGCTCAAGATCAGACAGGGCAAAGGCAAGCCTGGGATTGGCGAGAGAAAATGAAAGGTTTTTATTGTGTTGCTGCTCTTCAAGGTCGTCTCGAGGTGTTGGAAATCAGATGGGGAAAATGACAGTGTATGATTGGCAAGAGAAAATTCAAGCCTTAAGTTGCCTTCAGGCCACTGAAGGCAAGAGAGAGACAATCAGAGGTTGTCATAATCTAGAAAATATGGAATCAATAAACAACAACACAACACCAACACGACATCAGCAACAATAGTAACAACATATGACAGGCTTTAATTGTATTGAGGCTGTTCAAGGCCAGAGAGGGAACGTTAGAGCCTGTAGCTAGATAAATGAGAGACTTGAAACACAGACTTTTTGATTGGCCTGATGCTCTCAAAGGTCAGAGAAAGTCTAGTGATATCCTGTTATTTGCAAGAAAGGAAAAAAAAAAAAAACACAGACGTCAATGGGCAAAACCAAATGAAATGCAGCCTGTCAACATGAGGCTGTTGGTGGGAAAAGCGAAAACACAAATCTGTTATTGTTAGAAAAAAAAGAGCAATTGATTGAACAACCAAGTCTCACGGCAATTCGTCACATAGTCACAAAACTTAATCTATTGTTTTGTGTCCTGGAACACGATTTTCCCGACTTTTTCGTGTTTCCCAGCACGAAATTCAAACCAATACATTTGAACTGGAATTATGTGTCGTGTCTGGGACTGATTTTTTTTTTTCCTCTATCAGACAGCGCTGTTTTTGACGTTTTTGTCGTTCTTTTCTTCCGACAGTCAGACATGAACCAGTTTTACTGTTCAATGTTCAAGTTTGGGGGTGGGGGTTCCTATTTCCATTTTGATTACCAGGTGATCAGAGATGTGGAGGTTGTGGCAAGATGGCTGTGATGTCTGGAGACCGGTGGAGCAGAGACAGTCCAGGATGTGGCCATGGTTGTGTGTGGTTAAGTGAATGTGTTGTGTGAAGTTGAAGCAGTGCAGAATGTCCAGGAATTCATTGGCGTGTGTACAGCTGGGATTGTCAATGTCAATGTTGAAGTCACCAAGGAGGAGAACGGACGGAGAGATGGTGAAGAGTGTCGTGATTTTAATGTCCTTTCTGTGGATTTCTGCAGTACCACCATCCCATCATTCTGGGCAGGGTTTGTCTATGTATGTGTATCCTGTAGGTGTTGCTTGGTTGAGTGAAAAGTAGTCCAGTGGTTTGTGCCATGTTTCAGTTAAACAGAGGAAGTCCAGATTATTGTCGAGAATGTATTCATGGAGAATGAGGCTTTTGTTGATGAGAGAGCGGGTGTTGAACCAGGTGCAGATGACGTGCATCTGAGGGTGTGTGTGTGGTCCAGGGTCATGAGTGTAGGTTTACGTGTTGCTGTTTGTTGGCATGATGTAGTCCAGGAGTGTGGTGGGACCAGATGGATGGAATGGACAGCAGAGATGAAGAGTGGTAGACAAACTCATGGCCAGAACGTCTGTGTACAGGGCAGCAGGTGCAGAGTATTCTGGCCTCTTTGAGGGTGTTCAGGCAGTCCAGGGGAAGGTGGTAGTTGAGGGCGCAGAGGTTGGAGGCAGAGTACAGTGGCAGCCTGGTCCAATGGAGAAGAGTGAGTGCAGGGCTAATTCTAGCCAAAGTGGACTGGGGGCTGGTTGGGCAAGAGGGCAGTGGTGAGAAACCCATTAGAACACGGACAATGATCCAGGGTATGACAGGCGAAGCACAGTGCTGCCAGTACCCGGAGTGGAGGAAATAGGGACGAGCACTCTGGAGNTATATATTTAAAAAGTCAGTAAATAGCATTGTTTTTACAAGCTGGTAAGACTGGTAGGAGTATATTTTATGATTAAGCAATGAAAAAGTGAGGTTGTCTTGCAAAAAATGTCATTTTTTCAATCAAATTCCCCAAAACAATGGTAAACAAAATATGAACATTTTTACCATATGTGTTTTATTATGTTAGTGACCATTTTCACCCCAAAACACATGTTGAGTATCACATACTGTTGGATAGAGATTTTTAGCTTTCTAAAGAGGTAACAATGTTGTCTTTTTATCTCCAAATATTAAGCACGATACATCATATTATAATAATGATTGTCACTGAACTGTGATTTTGTTCACCATTAGTTGGTGCCTTGAAATGCCTACATTTGTAGTCTAACCACCTCATTTGGTGTTTTGAGGTTCTTTTTTTCCTTGTTCAATGAGAGAAATCTTGTCCCTCTTGGGCTTTAACGAGTTCATCAAAGTCAGGTTGAATGTCTGAGGTGGAGATGTGAAGCATAGCTGACAGGTGAGCATCAGCGAGAGAGGGTCTGTACCTGGATTTGGTAAACTTCATCACTGAGAATGTTTGTTCACATATGTAGGTCGAGCCAAAGAGAACCAACATCTTATGAGCATGTCTCCTCATGTTTGGCAAGTTCTCGTTTCTTGAGAGAAGAGTAAAAATCCTGAACATCACTGGGTGCATTATCCACAGTGCAGGTAAATGGAGAGGAACTCAAGTGCATTTCATCCTCAGGTGTTCTGAGATCTTCAAATCGCCTTGAAAACTCACCATGCAGTGCTCCTAACATGGATCAGTACCTGCAGAGGTGATCAGCTGATGGTGTGACCTCTTTCAGGGTTTGCATATAGGTGAGAATGTTGCTCTCCAGTTGGCTTGAAAGAAACTGCAACTTTCTCATGAAAGCCTTCACCAGGCTGTGCATTTCATGAACGAAACGGCCCTTGCCTTGCAGGTGGTGTTTCTGGTGTTTTGTTCATTCATCAGTGCAGTCACATCAACAGCAAATGCTAAATCTACCATCCAGTCCTCATCTGAGAGCTGTGGGATGTCTTTGCCTTTCTTCTCACAAAACTCTCGGATCTCTGCTTTCAGGTCCCAAACTCTTTTTAGCATTATGCCCATGCTGAGCCATCTGACAGCTGTGTGGTAGCTGATGTCACTATGTTTAGTCTCATGCTCCTCCAAAAGGGCAACAAACTGTCTGTGATTCAGTGCTCGCGCCCTGTTGAAGTTAACTGTTTTAGTTACAACATCAGTGACATGGTAAATTCCAACATTTTTCCCTGTCAGGTCTGGACAGCCGTCTGTGGTGACTCCTGCCAGCCTGTCCCAAAAAAACCTGCATTCGGCATCTACCTTTCTTTTTTTAGTATGAGCGAATGCTGTGATGAAGCCTAAAATCGCCTTGTGACCTGCTGGTGTAGATTCAATCATGTGCACGTTTGATTTATGCATTCCGTCATTATCCATCCATCCATT
>NW_007580082.1:42124-44098 GCF_000690725.1 Stegastes partitus | reverse complement strand
GGACAACACCCAGACTCTTGACCTGAGGGGAGGAGATGACAGAGAAGTTGCCGATGGTAATTGTGAAACTCTTAGGTTTTGGGAGAGTGGATTTGAAGCTGATGAGGAGAACTTCAGTTTTGTCACTGTTGAGTTTGAGAAAGTTGTAAGAGAACCTGGATTTTATTTCCTTTAGGCAGCAACAGAGGGACGGTGGAGGTGGGCTTAGTGGAGAGGTAGAGCTGGGTGTCGTCCACATAGCAGGGAAATTGAATGTTGTTTTTCCAGATTATATGGCCGAGGAGGAGAAGATAGATGATGAAAAGGATGAGACCCAGAACAGAGCCTTGGAGAACACCGGAGGACAGGGGAAATGGCTGGGATGTGAATGTATATAAATGAATGAACTGAGTGTGGCTGGAGAAAAACCAGTGCAGAGGTTTGCATGGTAGATCAATGGATGCCAGTCTGTGGTATGGAGAATGAAATGGGAGATGGTGTCAAAATCTGCACTCAGGTCAAGGAGGATGAGGATGGATAGGAGTCCGGAGTCTGCAGCCAACAGGAGGTCATTGATTACTTTGAGTAGAGCTGTTTCTGTGCCATGGTGGGGACGGAAACCAGACTGAAACTTTTTATACATGTTATTATTGGAGAGGTGAGAGTGGACTTGAGATGCAACAGTTTTTTTTCCAGGATTTTTGAGAGGAATGGCAAGCTAGAAATGGGACGCAGGTCACTGAAGTTGTTGGGGTCTGAACCAGGTTTCTTGAGAATGGGAGTAAGTGCAGCAGATTTGAGAGGTGATGGGACAGAACCAGAGGTGAGGGAGGAGTGGATGATGGCGGTAATCAGAGGTAGCAGGGAGGGAGGCTTTGATCAGGGGTGTTGGGACGGGGTCTAATTGACAGGTGGATGATTTAGATTTCCTGATGGGTTCAGATGTGTCAGCAGAAGAGGGAAGCTGGAAACTTGAGAGTGGCTGAGAGGAGGGAGCTGGGGGAACAGGAGGGAGTGAACTGCAGGAGGTGTGAGAGGTCAGTTTCTGGTGGATATCGTCAACCCTGGTGATGTGGATTCATTGAGGTCGTCAAAAGTCATTCGGTTGCTGCCAGGTCTCAGTCAGGCATAGAAATTCCAGCTTACGGTCGAGGAGGAGGTCCCGGAGAAACGTCCGTTGCCCATGAGTGAGCAGATGTTGAGTAATCTAACGTTGAAGTTGCTGAGGTCGGAAGAGGAACGTTAGCCCACCTGCCTAGTTTGGCTATCGCACCATATTCCGCTTTCCTGCCGGAGTTTCTTTGAGGATGATGACTTGCAGACCAGATGGAGCTGATGGAGCCAAGAAGTCGATGTGAAAAGTCCGCAGGGGATGTTCCGACGGGGGAGGCAAGCAATGTCCAAGAACAAGTGCAGCACCAGTGGTGGAACAGGTTGATGGAACCGCAGCTGCAGAAGCTCAGCAGCTGTGAACTGGAGCAAGGCTGCCGATGGACAAAGTATGATGGACAGGACAGTCCAAATGAATACAAACCATACAGCCAGTCTTGAGATCCACATGATGGACGGGTGGAGATGATAGCAGGCAGGTAGCAGCGGCCAGGTGAGGAGCTGGAATCCGCCAATACGCCACTGGTGAACCAGTCAAATGCTCACAATGAACAGACTAACCTTTTAAAAATAATGCCGAGTCAGGGTATCAGCATAATCTGTAGTTGTTTTTGAACTCGAGACCTAAGAGACATTTACAGTTAAAATTTACATGTTAAAATTTACCGGTGAGCAGCGGCAGCAAGTTCACTTTACTGGCTGAACTAGGTACGAGGAATGTAAACCTATTTGTGACTGCAAAGGCCACATCTTGTTGGTCACGTCACTTTCATACTCATCACACCTTTCATTGACCCCTCATGGCCTTCATACAAGCATCTGAATTTTGGATGCTGTCATCCCAAAAAGTTAACAAGTTTTGCAACACTGTGTGAGAAAGTAAAA
>NW_007580082.1:35387-36278 GCF_000690725.1 Stegastes partitus | reverse complement strand
ACTGCAGCTGTTTCCATAGCTGAAGCCCTCTTCCAGAGTTTAGTGTTTGTTCTTACAGCTGGTTTTTTGAACATGTATAGTTCTCTTAGACAGAACTTACTCTCCCTCAATTGGAAAAGCTTTTGGATACTGTTAGGCAATTGATTATTTTTAACTCTGATTTTAAGAATTCTGAAATTGACAAGGTCTTCAAATTTCAATATTTTCAGTTTGATGAACAGAGAGTTATTTGGTCCTGTATAATTGGATTTAGTAATTATTCCGATGGCCTTTTTTTGAAGAAGTAAGACCAAATTTATTGTTGTATGTGTTCCCCCACACTTCTACACAATAAGCCACGTATGGTAGTATGAAGGAACAGTACAAAGTGAACAATGATGATTGATTTAAAAAAATATTTCAATTTGTGAAATGAATTAACATAACTGTGCCACTTCACTTCGGGCGAATAGGATGAAAGTAAAGACCAATGTTTACATTCGTTACCTGTGACCAAAATTAAGTTACTGTGGTGTTTAGAGTCTGATGTGAAGCAACATCATCGAGTGAAATCCCAGATGAATTCAGGGAAAGAACACAGAACCTGTGATTTGTCAAAAAACAAACAAACAAAAAAAAACTTCATCCTGTAATTGACTAAAGAACAGTGGAGTTTTGGATCAGCTTGAGGCTGTTGGAGGCCTGAGGAACAATGTGAGCGTTTGGCTTGGGGGTCTTGGGGTCAGAGGCAGTGTAATGAGAGACTGTGATCTATGAGAGAACAAAAGAGTATTTGATTGTCTTGAACATGACAACCCTTCATGTAAAATACATGCAATGTGTGTTAAAATGAAATGTATGTGAAAATAAAAATGCTAATTTAAATATTGCGTTTTCTTTTTCATCCTTTAG
>NW_007580082.1:29547-32005 GCF_000690725.1 Stegastes partitus | reverse complement strand
TGATGGAGATCCAGGACGGAGCAGAGCTCTGTTTTCCTGAACTCCTCAACTCCTCCTGCAGGAAGCCGACACCTCACCGGTTTGAAGTTGTGCTTCTGGACATTGTGCTGTCGTTCATATCTGTCCTCACTGTCGTTCTCAACCTGCTCGTCATCATCTCAGTCTCCCACTTCAGGCAGAGATTAACTTCTCATTTTGGAAAAGTCAAGTGTCTCTTATGAACAATGTTCCTTTGTGTATTTGAAATGTGATGTTGAAATTGTCTTCATCAAACCATAATTTAACAGTTGCCAACCAGCATTACTGATTAAGGCTTGTTGTGATGCTTTATTGTGTTAACAATGCTTTTCTGTCTCTTTTCAGGCAACTCCACACACCCACTAACATCCTCCTGCTCTCTCTAGCTGTCTCAGACTTTCTTGTGGGCTTCGTGTCGCTGCCAGGACAAATTTACCGACGTGCACAATGTTGGTTTCTTGGGGACCTTTTATGTTCTCTTTACTATTATGTGTCCTACCTTGTTTTCAGTACTTCAGTAGGAAACATGGTGCTTATATCAGCTGACCGATATGTGGCTATTATTCACCCACTGCATTATACCACCAGAATCACTGTGACAAAAGTCAAATTCTGTGTTTTTTTGTGTTGGTTCTGTTCAATTTTCTACAGTAGTGTTGTTTTTAAAGATGCCTTGATTCAACCAGGCATACATAATTCCTGCTATGGAGAATGTACAGTAGTTCTCAGCTACATTGCAGACGTGGTTGACCTTGTTTTAAACTTTATTGCTCCAGTTACAGCCATTGTACTTCTATATATGAGAGTGTTTGTGGTGGCTGTGTCTCAGGCTCATGCCATGCGCTCTCACACTGCAGCTGTCACACATCAGCATTCAGTAACAGTAGGTAGAATGAAATCTGAGTTGAAAGCAGCCAGGACTCTGGGTGTTCTTGTAGTGGTGTTTCTAATGTTTTATTGCCCGTTTTATTGTGTTGCTCTTGCATGGACCAGCCTTTCTGTTGTCAATTTTGTGTTTGTCATGTTTTATTTGAACTCCTGTCTAAACCCTGTGATCTATGCTCTGTTCTATCCCTGGTTCAGAAAGGCTAGTAAACACATCATCACTCTGCAGATACTGCAGCCTGGCTCCTGTGAGTTCAGCATGTCGTCGTAAAACTGTGGAGTGACTGAAACTGCATGTGATAAACAATGACTTTTTTTTAACTGCTGAAACAACAGTTCAGTGGTCATTAGATTTAATTACATCATCACGAACTATTCCACCTTTAATTAGCATTGTAGTCATAATAAAATGTTTGTTAAGTGTAGGTCATTAGCTTCCATGGCAACAGTCCACTACAATGTGTGCATCGACTTTGCAAACACCAGTAAATCTGTCTTTTGCATTCTCTATGATAATTTACTCTGTGAAATGAATGAACAGAACTGTGACACTTCACTTCGGGTGAATAAGGTGAAAGTAAAGACCAATGTTTAATTTAGGTCACAGGCAATGAATGTTTCCATAGTAAAGTATTGTTGTGGTATTTCTGGGGCAACCTTTGTTGTTATTATTATTGTTGTTGTTGTTAATTAATTCATTATGGTGATAGCGATGATGACGGCG
Source organism: Stegastes partitus (assembly GCF_000690725.1). Classification (NCBI taxonomy): domain Eukaryota; kingdom Metazoa; phylum Chordata; class Actinopteri; family Pomacentridae; genus Stegastes; species Stegastes partitus. The sequence goes on along the minus strand of NW_007580082.1, from coordinate 30,378 downwards.
ATATTAATGGCAATGATGGGGAATGATGAGGGGAGGAGTGGAGGCTACGGGTTCTGTGGCACTGGAGCTGTCCGGAGGTGGACGGACTGAGTTGGAGTGTCTCATGTCTAGATGCTTATCGGTTATTTGTTATTTTCCTAATTGTTATCCTCATCGTCGTTGACATCATTATTATTATCATCATTATTGGTATTATGATTACCGTCATAACCATCACCATTATGAATAGCCCTTTTTGTTGTAATTACGCAACATAATAGTAATAATTATTTTTGGCAATAGAATTCTTAATATTATTAATATTGGCAGTAGTCTTATTAATGATTAATGATATGTCTATGTATTTATTTTTTCCCTTGTTATTTTGTTCACACTTCACTATATCCCATCCCTTTTTGTGTGTCACCTAAACCCTGTATTCCCATGTTTGTCTTGCACAATAATTAAAAAAAAAAAAAAAAGAAAAAAAAAAGCATTGTTGTGTTTAGACTCTGATGAGAAGCAACAAAACAGAGTGAAATCCCAGATGAAATTAGAGAATGAACACAGAACCTGTGATTTGTCAACAAACAAACAAACAAACAAAAAACTTGATCCTGTAATTGACTAAAGAAAAGTAGAGTTTTGGATCATCTTGAGGCTGTTGGAGGCCTGAGGAACAATGTGAGCGTTTTTTGGGGTCAGAGGCAGTTTAATGAGAGTCTGTGATCTATGAGAGAACAAAAGAGCATTTGATTGTCTTGAGAGAATGACCACCGTCATGTAAAATACATGTAATGTATATAAAATTATATGTATGTTAAAATAAAAATGCAAATTTGAATATTGCAT
>NW_007580082.1:15027-29492 GCF_000690725.1 Stegastes partitus | reverse complement strand
TGACCGATATGTGGCTATTATTCACCCACTGCATTATACCACCAGAATCACTGTGACAAAAGTCAAATTGTGTATTTATCTGTGTTGGTTCTGTTCTGTTTTCTACACTAGTTTTATTTTTAAAGATGTCCTGATTCAACCAGGCATACAAAATTCTTGCTATGGAGAATGTAAACAAGGTGTCAGCTACATTGCAGGAGTTGTTGACCTTGTTTTAACCTTTATTGCTCCAGTTATGTTCATTATAGTTGTATATATGAGAGTGTTTGTGGTGGCTGTGTCTCAGGCTCATGCCATGCGCTCTCACACTGCAGCTGTCACACATCAGCATTCAGTGACAGTCAGTAGAATGAAATCTGAGTTGAAAGCAGCCAGGACTCTGGGTGTTCTAATACTCGTGTTTCTAATATGTTATTGCCCGTACTACTGTGTCACTCTGACACGGAACAACCCTTCTGCTCGCAATTTTATGATCGTCATGTTCTTTTTGAACTCCTGTCTAAACCCTGTGATCTATGCTCTGTTCTATCCCTGGTTCAGAAAGGCTAGTAAACACATCATCACTCTGCAGATACTGCAGCCTGGCTCCTGTGGGTTCAGCATGTCGTCGTAAAACTGTGGAGTGACTGAAACTACATCTGATACACAATGACTTTTTTTTTTACTACTGAAACAACAACAATTCAGTGGTGATTAGATTTAATTACATCATCATGAACTGTTCTACCTTTAATTAGCATAGCAGTCATAATACAGTGCTTGTTCAGTGTAGGTCATTACCTTCCATGGCAACAGTCCACTACAATGTGTGCATCAACTTTGCAAACACCAGTAAATCTGTCTTTTGCATTCTCTATGATAATTTACTCTGTGAAATGAATGAACAGAACTGTGCCACTTCACTTCAGGTGAATAAGCTGAAAGTAAAGACCAATGTTTACATTCGTTACCAGTGACCTAAATTAAGTTACTGTGGTGTTTAGACTCTGATGTGAAGCAACATCATCGAGTGAAATCCCAGATGAAATCAGGGAAAGAACACAGAACCTGCGATTGGTCCAAAAACAAACAAACAAAAAACTTGATCCTGTAATTGACTAAAGAACAGTAAAGTTTTGGATCAGCTTGAGGCTGTTGGAGGCCTGAGGAACGATGTGAGCGTTTGGCTTGGGGGTTTTGGAGTCAGAGGCAGTGTAATGAGAGTCGGTGATCTATGAGAGAACAAAAGAGTATTTGATTGTCTTGAACATGACAACCCTTCATGTAAAATACATTCAATGTGTGTTAAAATGACATGTATGTTAAAATAAAAATGCAAATTTGAATACTGCGCTTCTTTTTCATCCTTTAGATTTCAGTCCTGGATTATTTGTTGACATGGTTGTTAACTGCATGTGGGGTTTTTTCCCTTATCATCCCATGAGTAACACGTATATTCACATATGACTGAAAACGTATGTTATTCACCAGAGTGGCGACTCGTCTGTGTGAGCCCTGTAAGTGTGGATGTCAACAACGTCAGAAATGAAACCAATATCTCAATTTCTTATTTCACATTTTGATAATTGTGGGTCATAATTTCTAAATCAGAAATTTTATTTGTTCTTTCAAAAAACTCAAGTACACCTAACAAGCAGCAATAAGCAAAGTTAAAAATATAACAATATAAAGCCTAAAATGAGGAAATTTAACAGAACAACATAAGTTTGGTAGTAAGATGAATGTAAGTCATGGTGAGTAGGCTTTTTTTGAACAGGTGGGTTTTGAGACGTGATTTGAAAATGGCCAGTCAATGTTTTGGATGTCAGATGGAATGGAGTTCCAGAGGCAGGGGGCAGAGTGGCTGAAGGCTCTAGACCACATGATGGTCATGAGGGACAGGAGGGATGCTGAGGCTAATGGAGGAAAATGATCTGAGGGTCTGGCTGGGTGTGTTGAAGTGGAGGAGCTCAGTCAGGTACAGAGGGGTGAGGTTATGGAGGGCCTTGAGAGTTAGGAGGATGGTTTTTAAAGACAATGCGGTGTGTGATTGGGAACCAGTGAAGTGGTTGGAGAAGAGGGGTGATGTGGTGGATAGATGGTGTTCTTGCTTATGTAGCATTCTGAACCATTTGGAGTTGATGGAGGGACTTGAGGGGAAGACCAAGAGAGAAGAGAGTTGTAACGATCCAGGTGACTAAAGATTGGACCAGGATGGCGGTTCTGACAAGGGGAGGGTGGGACGGAGGCGGTTGATGTTTTGAAGATGGAAGTATGCAGACCGAGTGACATTATTGATGTGGGCTTGGAATGACACAGTGCCGTTGAGGACAACACCCAGACTCTTGACCTGAGGGGAGGAGNACTCCTCCTGGTGTGGACGGCCCCAGTGGTGGCGTTTTCCACGATCCTCAGTGCCATGCCTCCCTACAGTCAGCGGTGACAGTATGTGTTTGTATGTAGCTGTAGACATGGAGGGCGGGAGGGACGAGTTTTCTTGTTCTTTTTCTTTGACAATGTTTTTAAATGCTGTAAAGCACTTTGCGTCGCTCTATTGTAAGAGAAGTGCTGTATAAATAAAGTTTGATTTGATATGTTTGTTTTGTTTGTTCCTTTAGGTCCTCGACTGTCTCTCGCTCTCTCTGGACCCTTTAATTCAGCATTTGGTTTAGCCCTTCTGTTATCTTTGGGGTCAATTTGACACCATTCAATGTTGAACGTCTTTAAATAAGTAACTGACATTATTTTTTCAGTTTTATTTAAAGGGCTATTTACCCATAAACTTAGGTAACAATTTAAATTCTGATCATTTTCTGGAGGTGTAAATTGCTGAGGTCAAACTGAACCCAAGGATAAAAGATGTCAGTAAATTTGATAGGAGGGGTAAAATAATGATCGCTTACAGATTTCCTCTGGTAGGGCTTGTGTATATTTTGTCTACTTTTATTTTTACATGAAAGTCAAAAGACCCACATTATTATACACCCTGTGAAATCTGACTGTCACATAATAAAAATAATAACAAAAAGGCTCACAGCAACACGTCTAAATATAAAAACACAATTTATATGGAAACAGCATTATAAATGTAAAAATCATTAAATAATCAAAAATGAATGTATACTATAGTGAAAATCTTTACATTTGTTGACATACTTTAGATGAAAAAAATCAGTTGTTTTAATATATAATATAGATTTATTATTATTATTATTATTATTATTATTATTATTAAAGTGAGGCTTCATTTTTCATGCATCTCCAAAAATAAAAAAAACATTTTTTTCATATACATTGTGTGAAATAAAGGCTTAAATGAGCAACATTTAAATTTAAAACTGATCTCAACATCAAGGAGTCAGTCTGGGATCACGAGTTACCTGATAAATAACATCATTACTGCCGTCCTTAATTTTCTATTTCACACAGAACTGTCCTGTTAGGTGTCAAAGCGCAGCACTAACAGCTTCAGTCTACTTTCAGTGTCTTCACCTTGAGGTGGGGGCAGAAAATTACACAGAATCTAACTGTAAAAAGCGACCAGCACCTCTGCTTACCTCCATTAACTACTGTTGAAGCCATAAAAGGTTCTGGGAAACACAACAAAATCCATATTACCATGCTTTATAGTGTACCAGCTTTAGTATGTCGCAGTGCGCAGCATGTCAAATGTGGCCGAAAACACCAGGACGTCCAACTACATCTGGTTGGATTTTGCAGAATGCAGTCTCGGCATGCTTTTCTGGCCATTCCATCACTTACATCCCTGTGTCCTGCATTAGTATGAACAACCTTGAGTCAATCAGAGTGCTTGGATGAAAGCTGGTCGTCTACTGCAGACAGCGACGGTCAAAGTTTAAGGCGCAATATGATGACGAAGCAGCATGTCCCTGTTGGATGCACACTGCGTGAAACACTGAGTTCTTTATAAGGGAAACTGTAGTGTGAACTCAAAGGAAAAAAGTTTGGGACACAACCACAGAAAAATCAGTCGAGGTTTGACCAAGAGAAAGAAAAACCACATCAGAACATCATTAAATAAAACCAGCGATTGTTTTCAAACCAACGCTTAATATCTACGGTGAGAGCAAGACAGGGTTCAGAAAAACAAACAAACTGAAAGGTGCATCTGAACTGAACTGGTAATCTGAATCCTAGACAAAGATTTAGTTGAACTCGTGATCACGTGATTTGTTAAGAGCCTGTCACTTCCACTCAAGGCCCAACCCACACCCGACCAGGCCGTGGGTAAACTCAATGGCCGTGGTTTTGTCAGCAGAAGTTAAACCCTCTTCTTTCAGGATGCTGGTCAGCTCGCACCAGGCTGTCTTCTGTTTACAACACAAGTGACAGCTTCAAGATGTGGTCTGAGTGTGTCACAATTTTGTTTAGTTCAGTTGAAGTAAAAGGTTGGTGAGCAAAATAAAAAATAAATAAATAAAAGTTTAAACAGCACATTCATTTATTTGCTGGTTTGTCGGCGTATTCTGTAGGATTCCTCTGAAAAGCTGATTATATGCATATAAGACTGTCTGCTGTATAAAATCGCCACATCGCCTCCATCAGTAACTGTTGTGTTTGCCGTGCTGCAGAACAGCTGCTCCAGTCGTTTCACCCACCGACACCCTAAACTTGGACCTAATAACATCCCCTGAGCAGTGGGAATTTCTGATTCAGTAAATTGCCCCCAAACCAGATGGAGTACTGTGTAATTGAAAAGCAGAAGGAAAGACAATGACGGCGTCTTAGGTTACATGTCATTAGGGTCCTGTAATTGCCGGCAACAGCCGTCTTTGTCTTTCCATCTGTTGTGGCAGGGCGGCTGGAAGCAGACAAAGTCACACAGACACAAACCTTTCAGCTCTGCATAGATGGAACCCCATGTTTGCGTAAAGCAGCAATGGATTTAATGTTTTCTGAGAGCTCAAAACTGCAGGTTGTTAAACCCCTAAAGTCATCTTCCTGAGGAACTTGGCCCAATAACCTTTGACCTGACAGATTATACAAGAACTAAAATGTGTTTGTGACATTACCATGAAATAGAATTTTATATTACAGTGCAAAAACTATGAAACTGGAAAAATAAAAAAATTTAAAATCCTTTTATACCATAGTTGTCAAGTTAAAGCAATAAAATGCACCACGGTCAGTAATAGCATCTGTAAGAGCAGTGATGGAAAGACGTACATCTTATCCTCAACATACTCTGACAACAAAAGGAAAAAAAAAAAAGGTTATTCGTAGAAATTTGACAAAAGAGAGGAAAAATGAAAGCAGAGTTGTTCAGAGTAATAAGTAGTAAGAGTCCTGGTATGGTTAAAGTGAAGCTGTCAGACTGAAGCATTCTTTGACTCCAACGTTGAGGAAATCTGAGCTGAAAGCAACCAGGCCTCTTGGTGTTCTTGTACTTGGGTTTGTAATTTAAAATAATTACATTTGTAATTCTAATTAATTAAATGAAATTAAACTCCTTTGTCCCCCGAGCCATCAAACTGTTCAACTCTGAGCTCGGGGGGAGGGGGAGGAGCAGCAAGAGGTGGGGAGCGAGGGGTGAGGAGTGAGGATATTGGGGTGAGACAGAGCATCATGCTCACCAGACTGTGTGCAATATTTAGGCACTTTGGCAATTTGTTACTGTATCCATTGTTGTTGTTGTTGTTATTATTATTACTATTGTTGTTGTTACTATTGTTGCTGAGGTTGTGTTGGTGTTGTTTTGGTTCCTTTCCACCGTTGCCAACCGCTTGCTCAGAGGGAGTCTAAACTCTATTTTGGATTGTTAGGTTCTCTGTTTAAATGTGTGAGGTCTATGCTTCACTATGTTAAGCACTGTGTGATGACATATGTTGTAAACTGCACTATACAAACAAAATTGAACTGAACTGAATTGCAGCCAAAGGTACATCTACTAAATACAGCATGAAGGCGGTGACTGCTCTCACTTTGACGTAAGCATGTTTTTGTAAATTCTTGATATGGAAACACTGTGTCATGCCCTCGACTTCTGCCCCACCTGTGCCACTAATAAGACCTCTCATCAGTTGTGTGCCGGCCTCCTGCAGCCACTGCCAGTCCCGTACCGTCCTTGGTCCCACATCGCTGTAGACTTCGTCACCGGATTGCCGCCATCCCTTGGGCATCCAGCCATCTTGACCATCGTTGACCAGTTCTCTAAGGCCGCCCACTTCGTGCCCCTGCCCAAACTGCCTTCTGCCTGGGAGACGGCAGAATTACTGGTGAACCACGTGTTCCGGAGTCACAGCATCCCGTCCGGCATCGTCTCTGACCGTGGTCCCCAATTCACTTCCGAGGTGTGGAAGGCTTTTTGTGCTGCTCTTGGAGCTACTGTGAGCTTAACCTCAGGCTTTCACCCTTAGTCTTAATGGGCAAACTGAACGTGCCAATCAATCTCTGGAGACGTTCCTTCGTTGCATGACTTTGGGGAACCTGTCTGCCTGGTGTAGCCTCCTTCCATGGGTGGAATACGCCCACAGCTCCCTGTCCAACGCCTCTTCAAGTCTGTCTCCATTCCAGTGCTCGTTGGGGTATCAACCGCCTCTTTTTCCATTACAGGAATGAGAGACCGCCATCCCTTCCCTACAGTCACAAGGTGTGAAAGGACCTGGAGGCGTGCTGGAGCGGCTCTGCTTAAATCCTCACTGAAAATGGAACAACAAGCAAACCGTCACCGCTCCCCTGCTCCTGTGTATGCTGTTGGTCAGAGAGTCTGGCTTCATGCCAAGGACCTTCCCTTAACGGTCAAAAAAGTTGGCTCCTCGGTTTGTGGGACCCTTCCCTACTGAATGCATTATCAACCCTAGTGCTGTTTGATTGAAGCTACCTGCCTCCATGAGAATCCATCCTTCCTACAAGGTTAAACCGGTAAAAAGAGAGTCCACCGGCCCCCCCTGTCCGACCCCCCTCCGCCACCCAGAATGGTGGGTAACGCACGTGTATATACTGTCCGACGGCTTTTGGACATGCGAAGGAGAGGACGTGGACGACAGTATCTGGTTGACTGGGAAGGCTATGGTCCCGGAGACTCATCCTGGACCCCACACTCATCTGGGAGTTCCATAGAAGGCAACCAGATCGACCTATTGGTGCACCTGGGGGGAGGAGGGGGTACTGTATTGCCCTCGACTTCTGGTACCAGTTAGTGGCAGCTGGATCCTTTTTACCTCCCTCTCTCCAGCTCTCGCTTTCTTTCTGGCTCTCTCTCGCTCTCTCTCAGGTGGGCCTCAGCACAGCTGGCGGCGGAGCATGCAGACAGGTGTACCTGGTTACTAATCAGCGGACTGATGCTTTGGGATTGGACTGTTCCAACAGCAACCTTTCAGTCAGCCAGGATTTCAGCAGCAGTCAGACCATGCTCAGACGCCAGACTGTTGTACCACACAGTCAGTTCTCACGCTCGTCTAGCCGCTTAGCTTGCTCAGCTGGTGACTAACTTCTGTTTACTTCTGTTCTCAGTTGGATCTTCTGCCAACCGCTGCCATCCCCGATGCCTCGCCACTCACCAGCCATCTCCCACCTCTCTTCTGACGATCTGTCGCTGGATTCCGCAGCTTGCCTATCTGCCCTCAGTCCGCCGTTCAGCTGCCCTCCAGCCCCCTCCGTCGCCAGCCGATGCTTCCCTCCGTGCTGAGCCAGCTAAGTCTTCCCTCGTCCGTAGTTGTTACGCTAATCGTAGCCACGTTAGTCTCTGTTCGCTGTAGAGCTGTTGTGTTCTCCTGTTTGCCTCGTCAGTGTATAATCCGTAGCTTCGATTTTACTCGTCTGTCAGTGAAGCTCTGTCAGTTAGTCTGCTGCCAGTATTTGCTTCCTTCAGCACTTTATTTCAGTCCGTGCTGACTTTGATTTGTTCGTTACGTGTCTTAGTTTATCCTTCTGTCTAGCATTTTCTGATTGCACTCGGTATTCGCCCGCTAGCTCTGTAGCCACTCTCAGCATCTTAGTCTGAGCTCTTTCTCTTAGTGTTTTTGTTACTTGCCTGTCAGTCAACATTTAGCTTGAGCGCTTTGTGTTTACATTTGTTTATCAGTTTCCTTCCGAGCCAGCCAATACCTGGTTCTGGTTGTGCATTTGTTTACTGTGTTTGTTAGGCCCTGTCCGCAACACACTGCTAATTATTCTAATAAAAATAATGTGCGAAGGAAAGAAAGCAAGGACAGAGACGTGGAGCCACGAAGGGAAACTGGGGGGGTTGGACGGAAAGGGACGAAAATGATTCGCCGCTTCGCTGCCCAACGTAAACCTATAGAGACGAGGAAAGAAAGGACGAGCTGGAAAATGATAAATGAGAGCTGAGAGCCTTGGACAGGGAGGTGTCAGCTGCAGCTCCTGGCCTCCTCTTTTCCAAGATGGAGAGTGTCGACCAACTCTGCTTTCCAAAACTCAACGCCTCCTGCAGAAAGCCGACCCTCCACTGGACGAACGCTGTGCTCATGAACATTGTGCTCTCATCCGTCTCTCTGATCACCGCAGTTCTAAACCTGCTCGTCATCATCTCCGTCTCCCACTTCAGGCACAGATAAACTTTTCTTTCTTTCTTTTTTTTCTTCAAGTTTTAGAAATATGCAGATTTTCAAAAAAGTTTGACACGCACAGTGACGTTGCTTCTTTGCACACTGGATGACTCCTACCACACTTTAACTAAACAGTTTGAATTGCCAAAGTTTAACAATGCTTTTCTGTCTCCTTCCAGGCAACTCTACACACCCACTAACATCCTCCTGCTCTCTCTGGCTGTCTCAGATTTCCTTGTCGGCTTCCTGCTGATGCCGGGAGAAATCTACCTAAGAACAGGGTGCTGGTTTCTCGGTGACAATGTGTGTTCCCTCTATAATCACGTTTCCTTCATCATTACCTCCGCTTCAGTGGGAGACATGGTGCTCATATCAATCGACCGCTACGTGGCTATTTGTGACCCTCTGCATTATCCCACCAGAGTCACTGTGACAAAAGCCAAGCTGTGTGTTTTTCTGTGTTGGCTCTGCTCTGTTTTCTACAGCAGTGTCATTTTGCATGATGACCCGAGGCATCCAGACGAGCACAACTCCTGCTACGGAGAATGTGTGCTCGTCGTCAGCTACCTTGCAGGAGTCGCTGACCTTCTTTTCACCTTCATCGTTCCCATTTCTGTCATCGTAGTTCTGTATTTGAGGGTGTTTGTGGTGGCTGTGTCTCAGGCTCGTGCCAGGCGCTCTCATGTTACCGCCGTCACCCTCCAGCTTTCAGTGACTCTAACGACAAAAAAATCGGAGTTAAAAGCAGCCAGGACTCTGGGGGTTCTAATAGTCGTGTTTCTAATGTGTTTCTGCCCGTATTACAGTGTCTCTTTAGCTGCCGATGAGTCCCTCAGCAGCTCGTTGGCATCCTTTGCCGTCTATTTGTTTTATTTTAACTCCTGTCTGAACCCTGTGATCTACGCCCTGTTTTACCCCTGGTTTAGAAGAGCTGTTAAACTCATTGTCACTCTGCAGATACTGCAGCCTGGCTCCTGTGAGGCCAACATACTGTAGGAGTGACTGAAATGAAACCTGCTGTACAGAGATTCACCAAGTGTCTAATCATTCTCATGACTGTGTTTCTAACATGTTTCACAGCAACGTCTTACTCAACAGCTCATTTGCATCGTTTGCGGTGTATCTATGGTGTTTTATGTTCTGTCTAAGCCTTGTGATCTAGGTTGCTTTTTTTTTTTTTTGAATCCCTGGTGTACAAGAGCAGCAAAACTCGTCTTCACTCTGCAGATACTTGCGTCCTTTGAGGCCAAAAGTCTGTGGAGAAGACAATTAAATATACTCTACTAAGGTAGAGTAAGCTTGGTATATTTAATTTTCTTTTCCACAGACTTTTGTCTTCAAAGGACACGAGCTGCAGCATCTACAGAGTGAGAACGAGTAGATTCAGTATACAACAGATTTATGCGACCTCCGGGGATTTTTTGCAGATATTGCAGCCTGGCTCCTGTAAGGCCAACATACTGAAGATTGCAAAACCAGCCTGTTGCCTGTGCATGATCAGTTTCTCTTAAGATTTCTGTTCAAATAGTTCTAACCAGCCATTCATTTTAGCTCTCAAGAGTTTTATTTTGTGACTGTAGTCTGTATTTTCTACATACTGCTACTGCTCAGAGTCACCATAAGCACCATGAACCTCTTTAAGGCAAACCCAATGTTTCATGTAATCTGTATTATATATATATATAGACATATATTCACTAGTTGTTGTTTTTTTTTCTCTCTTTTCCCAAAAGCAGCTGCCAGGCTTTATGGCATTGAGGTGCTCTCTGCACAAGGTTGCTTTTGCTTCCATGCCTCAATCAAAATGTTGTTTGTCATGTCATTTTTTGTTTAAAATTATTTTTTTAAACAGTTTAAATAAAAGCTGTTTTCACATCATGCATATTAGCCAATAACCCTTCCATTCCTAGTTCATACCATTACTGAACAAATGCTATCTTTTATGCATACCTTCCATATATCATATGTAAACTGGATTTATGAAAATACAACATGTGTGTGTAAAGTTTTGCCATATCACATATAAGACGATTTAAAACGATTAAAGGGAGACGCTACAGGTGAATAGGGTAATATCTTTCACTGATAAACATCACCATGAAACCTCCACAGTTGATTACTTATGGTAGTTTGTTTGTGTAACAAGTTGACATAGTTCCTTTGTAAGAATCAAAGGTTTAACAGGGGGGATATGGATATCTTTTTAAAATGCTGTCGACAGCCAGGGGGAAAAAAAAAACAATCTAAATTTATCAAGTTTTAGGACTAAATTGTTTATTTATTGCTAAAGCTGAGTCATGCATCGGACTCAAAAAAGGCAGACAAGTTGTACAACAGCATCATGTTTTTGAGGAATAATAATGAGAGACACGACCGGTTTGCAGCAGAAAACAGATATCACAATGAACGTTCACTAACTGATCACTTGCAATGTTTTTTTGTTTGTTTGTTTGTTTTTGTTTAGAGCATAGAAAAGAAAAAAAAATGGCTTCTGAAGTGAAGACTTCTGGCTCAGGGTGTGACAAACAAAACATGAGAAAACAGCCTCCAAAGGTGTGTCTTACCATTAACATCTACAGATGCAAATACACAACATGTTAAATACTCCCCTAAATGTGTATTTTGACTGTTTGCTTTGCATTGGTCTGAAAATAGACACATTACTGAAGCAAAAATATTCAACATCCCTAAATTGACATTGAAAAATGCACAACTATGGTTCTGTAATTTAATCATACACCAAGTATATAACCCCCATAAAAGTAAAATCATTTTACTGGTGAAGGGAAATCAAAAGAAGCATTTTTGGGGTGAGATGATGTAATATTCTGACAGCACAGGTGTGTGTTAGGGGAGAAAAACAAAACAAAATAAAGGGTTGCTAATGTTAGATGTCTAATAAATTATGGACAATGTCATCTGATACAGTAACATACAGGTTAAGCATCAAGAAAAAAAAAAGGTTTATTAACTACCTAAAAGGCTAACTAGTTGGCTTTATATTCAGCTAATGTTACACTGCATTACCTTAGACCTCTCAATTGAAAATAAATCAATAGTCAAACCATTTCATATATATAATTTAATATTTATGTTGCAGTTATGTAGCCAGAGTAGCATGCATAATTTGAGAATATAGTTAATCTTAAGCGTAGGTAGCTGGTTTGTATTGGTCAAAGTAAATCATGAGATAAGATTACCCCCAGGGGCTTCTCCCCAGTGGTGGGTCAATCTTGAAAAGGGGTAAATTCCCCCAAGACCCAGTGTTACGATCCAGCCTCTAGGGTCAGCTGGACAAAAAACAGATGGAAATGGTTCAGGCAACGCAATTCATTGCTTGGTAACATAAATGAACACAACATAACTGTGACAATACAGAGGACAGTGGTGGATGTTGCTAAAAATCAAAGAACCAAACATAACCAAACGAAGGCTAGCAGAGTGTTTAAGCTAGCTCACGAAACCAAACCAAACTCCTTAGCCCAGGGGTGTCAAACTCTGGTCCTCGAGGGCCGCAATCCTGCATGTTTCAGATGTGTCCTTCTTCCAACACACCTGATTCAAATGCCCTGACTAAAAGGTTGCTGGTTGCGTTTATAGCCAGGTATGGTGGTGATTGTTGGGGTTTGGGGGAATGGTGGTCGTCCAATCAGACGTGACCGGAGGCGGGGCGAACAATGGCTGGAGTGCAGGTCTTCAGCTCCAGGCTAATTAACTGAGATGACTCGCAGCTGGTGTCATGGAGCAAGCTCTCAGCAAGCCACAACTGGGCCTACACAGGTCATTTCCACATACAATGGTCACAAGTCAACATTTCCGAAACGGCACAAACCCCATGGGCCGTAACACCCAGGGAAGAAATCCAGTGGACTTTTACATTCAGGTAAAAATATAATAACAAGTTGTAGTTTGTTCTGATTGAACTACCCTCTCAATTTGTTCACTCAAGCATACTTCTTGTGTAAATATGACAGAGAACAGACATTGCTCTTTTCCTGGTTGACCCTATCTTTTAACCATCTAGGTCTATATCACTTTGACCACTAGAAGTCTAATAGTATGAGTACTGTTGAAAAAAAAATTACCCATAGTTTTCATATGAAGTTTGCTGTAGTGGGATGTTTATTAGTCTTCCAGTGTACGGTGGGCTTGCCAACACAACGCATGAGTCTGTGAACGTAAGCCGAGCTAGAACATTTTCAGTGTTGCACGTTTTATAGGGTATGTTAGAGGGTAGGCAGGGCCTGTATGTAAATACCGTAGTGAATAGTGGTTAGTTAGAATACAGTTGCTAATTAATGACAGGACGTAAGACAACAATGAACAAAGGGTGGTGGAATCAAAGGGTCTGGTGACCATCAAAAGAAAAGAGAATGACTTTCTTCATCAGTACACAGAGGCTTCCTACCATTGGATGCATGATGCTCATCACCAGGAATCAACACAGGACTCACCCACCAGTAGCTGAGTCTGTCCTGACTTTAGACCACCAATGGTTAGTTTGTTGCTTTTCAACAATAAATCATTGTCAGTGCAATTTGACAATACCTAACAAAAAAGATTATTTTGTGTCAAAGTGAAAAACATCCATCCATCCATCATCTATACACCGCTTAATCCTCACTAGGATCATGGGGGGCTGGAGTCTATCCCAGCNTCCTGGAGGAACTCATTGACTGATTCCCTGCAGGTGTGTGAGCTACACACCTGCAATTCATTTGGGTCGTGGAGCTTTCACTATTCAATCTTTGCCTGAGTGTTGCCCTACATGGCGACTTCTAGCCAGCACCCAAGTATTTCTTCCAAGTTTCCTCCGAGCCTACCTTCGTGCCTCTTTCCGAGCTTCTGCTCGTGCCTCGTCTTCATTGAGGATTTTTTCCCTATGTTCCCGATCCACGTTTTGAGCTTCCCACCTGCATCGAATAATCTAATCTAATCTGTTTTAGTAATCTTCACTACTTTTGTTTTACCCTGTAGCACTTTGAGATTGTGAAAATATAAGGTGCAATATGAATAAAATTTATTACTATTATTATTATTATTGTTATTGTTTATTATTATTGGGTGCAGATGACATGCATCCGAGGGTGTGTGTGTGGTCCAGGGTCGTGAGCGTAGGTTTATGTGTTGCTGCTTGTTGTGATGATGTAGTCCAGGAGTGTGGTATGACCAGATGGATGGAATGGACAGCAGAGATGAAGAGTGGTAGACAAAGTCACGGCCAGAACTTCTGTGTACAGGGCAGCAGGTGCAGAGTATTCTGGCCTCTTTGAGGGTGTTCAGGCAGTCCAGGGGAAGGTAGTAGTTGAAGGCGCAGAGGAGTGGAGGAAATAGGGACGAGCACTCTGGAGCCAGGTGGAGGTTGGGCGTCTCGCCTGTTAGCCTGTTACACTTCGAGAAGCTTGTCCTGTGTTGGGAAATTCTTATGAAGATATTCAGAGTTAGAAGAGATTTCAGATCCCGTGCAGTTAAGTGCTTGTAATGCAGCCAGCCCTTGAGCAAGTCGGCGATTCCCTCGAGATGTGACTACAGCTCGGTGAAGATGACCCCGATCATTGATCTCCCTTGTTGCTTCCATGAGTTCCACTGCAGGACACCGTTGATTGACCCCTCATGGCCCTCATGGAAGCATCTACCTTTTGGATGCTGTCATACCAAAAAGTTATCAAGTTCAGCAACACTGTGCGAGAAAGTAAAAGGAGAAAGAGAGAGGTGGCATAGAGTGAAGGAGGAAGGACAACAGCGTCCTTCAGAGACTGAAAGAGAGGAGGGGAGTGATGGTAGAAAGAGATAAATCAGCTGTACGACACAAAGTTCTGGTCAGATGATGGAGATCCAGGACGGAGCAGAGCTCTGTTTTCCTGAACTCCTCAACTCCTCCTGCAGGAAGCCGACACCTCACCGGTTTGAAGCTGTGCTTCTGAACATTGTGCTGTCGTCCATATCTGTCCTCACTGT
>NW_007580082.1:11479-12447 GCF_000690725.1 Stegastes partitus | reverse complement strand
AGGATGGTTTTTAAAGACAATGCAGTGTGTGATTGGGAGCCAGTGAAGTTTTTGGAGAACAGGGGTGATGTGGTGGATAGATGGTGTTCTTGTGATGATCCGGGCTGCAGCATTCTGAACCATTTGGAGTTGATGGAGGGACTTGAGGGGAAGACCAAGAGAGAAGAGAGTTGTAATGATCCAGGTGACCAAAGATTGGACCAGGATGGCGGTTCTGACAAGGGGAGGGTGGGATGGAGGCGGTTGATGTTTTGAAGATGGAAGTATGCAGACCGAGTGACATTATTGATGTGGGTTTGGAATGACACAGTGCCGTCGAGGACGACACCCAGACTCTTGACCTGAGGGGAGGAGATGACAGAGAAGTTGCTGATGGTAATTGTGAAACTCTTAGGTTTTGTGAGAGTGGATTTGGAGCCGATGAGGAGAACCTCAGTTTTGTCACTGTTGAGTTTGAGAAAGTTGGAAGAGAACCCAGATTTTATTTCCTGTAGGCAGCAACAGAGGGACGGTGGAGGTGGGTGTGGTGGAGAGGTAGAGCTGGGTGTCGTCCACATAGCAGGGAAATTGAATGTTGTTTTTCTGGATTATATGGCCAAGGGGGAGAAGATAGATGATGAAAAGGATGAGACCCAGAACAGAGCCTTGGGGAACACCGGAGGACAGGGGATTCATCTATACACCGCTTAATTGTCACTAGGATGAAGGCAGGGGACACCCTGGACAGGTCACCAGTCTATCACAGGGCTACACTTAGAGACAGACAACCAAGCACACTCACATTCACACCTACGGACAATTTAGAAACACCAATTAACCTCAACATGTTTTTGGACCGGGCTGCAAGGTGGCGCAGTTGGTTAGCACTGTTGCTTCGCAGCAAGAAGGTCGCCGGTTTGCGTCCTGGTGGGGACACCGGAATCTTTCTGTGTGGAGTCTCCATGTTCTCCCCGTGCAGCGTGGGTTCT
>NW_007580082.1:0-10487 GCF_000690725.1 Stegastes partitus | reverse complement strand
GACTCTAAATATCCCTTGTAATAAAGTTAAACCTGTCATTGTGAAATGGAAGAAAAACATACATGCACATGCATGAATCTGCCGATACAGGGCAGGAAGTTGGTCATAGTATTATCCTAAAAAATATCTGTGAGATTGTGGCTTTAGATTGTGACATTCAAAGCGGTGGAGTGGATATAAAACTGGTTTGGTTTGGTTTGAACAGAGCTCAAATGTGTTTTCAGTACTGAAAATGTAATGTGGCTAGAAACAACAGAAAAGGAAATGGAACTGGGCCTGAAATTAGATAAATCACCACAGTGTGAAGGTAGCATTTAGCATAGCTTTATTAAATATACTTAAGGTATTGTATATGAAGCAACTGTTGATTCTGAGGAGTTTAATTAGGAACTTTATCAGAAGTGGTTGAGCAGAGGAGATGGAAAACAGAGACAGGAAGTGAGGAGGGGTTTGGGGGACAAGTAGTTGAAGATGTAATGTGAACAATGAGGGATGACCGGAATGACTGTCCAACCGACGATGAGAGACGGAGGATGGGAGGAGTTCAGATATCAGTTGTAAAACTACATGTTGCTCAGGAAGTTGCCAGAGCTGCAGTTCTCTGCAGATCTCTGAAGATGGACGCCCAGGACGGAGCAGACCTCTGCTTTCCACAGCTCATCAACACCTCCTGCAAGAAGCCTGCATTTCCTCAAACTGAGGATCTGATCCTATATGTTGCGATGTTCCTCATCTCTCTGGTCACTGTTGTTCTCAACCTGCTCGTCATCATCTCAGTCTCCCACTTCAGGCAGAGATGAACTGCTAACCTGCTTTTTTCAGCAACTGTAGATTTACAAGTGAATTGTCTTTGACATAGTCATGAATGATGTTGCACTTAGAAAAACTAAACTTACATTCTAACTTGCTGACTGCTTTTACTTTTGTATTAGATGTTCGTAATTAATGTTTTTGTCACTAAGACGTGACAGCTTGTTGGTTTACTGATGCTTTTCTGTCTCCCTCCAGGAAGCTGCAAACACCAACTAACATCATCCTGCTCTCTCTGGCCGTCTCAGACTGTCTGGTTGGTCTCCTGTTAATGCCGGGAGAAATCCTCACAAGAAAAGCCTGCTGGTTTCTCGGTAACGTTGCATGTTCTGTGTATCATTACACAGGCTTCATCATTTCTTCCGCCTCAGTAGGAGACATGGTGCTTATATCGATTGACCGCTATGTGGCTATTTGTGACCCTCTGCATTANCTGAAAATTCTGCTGTGGTCCATATCTGTCCTCACTGTTGTTCTCAACCTGCTCGTCATCATCTCAGTCTCCCACTTCAGGCAGAGATCAACTTCTCAGCTGAACCTTTACTTTAAGCTTTGGAAATGTGAACATGACCTGAGTACTTGTGAAGCAGTAGTTGAATTGAATTTGCACACCTGTGAACGACTTCCTTGATGTGTTTGAAACACTCCTGCAACGTTTCCATTGCCTAAGCTGAACCATCACAATGGAACTTTTTTTTCCTTCTTTTCACTGAAGATATTCTGACAGGACTTGTTGGTAACTGATGCTTTTCTGTCTCCTTCCAGGCAACTCCACACACCCACTAACATCCTCCTGCTCTCTCTGGCCGTCTCAGACTTGCTCGTGGGCTTCCTGTTGACGCCGATAGAAATCAAAAGAAAAACAGCCTGCTGGTTTGTCGGTGATATAATGTGTTCTCTGCATGGCTATCTGTCCTGCAACATTGTTATTGTGTCAATAGGAAATATGGTTCTCATATCAGCTGACCGATATGTGGCTATCTGTGACCCCCTGCACTATCCCACCAAATTTACTGTCACGAGAGTGAAGGTGTGCGTTTGTCTGTGTTGGCTTTATTCTATTCTGTACAGCGGTCTCATTGTGCTTGATGACCTCATGCACCCAGGTAAGTATAATTCCTGCTATGGAGAATGTGTGATCGTCATCACTTTTATTGCAGGAGTTATTGACCTTGCTTTCACATTTCTTCTTCCCGTTTCTGTCATCATAATTCTGTACATGAGTGTATTTGTGGTGGCTGTGTCGCAGGCTCGTGCCATGCGCTCTCATGTTACAGCCGTCACACTTCAGGTGTCAGCAAGTCTGACAGCAAAGAAATCTGAGCTGAAAGCAGCCAGGACTCTGGGCATTCTCGTTATTGTGTACCTGATGTGTTTTTGCCCGTTTTACTGCGTCCTACTTGCAGGTGACAGCACTTCTTCTGCATCTTTTATTGCCTTCGTGTTTTATTTTAACTCCTGCTTAAATCCAATGATCTACGCCCTGTTTTACCCCTGGTTTAGAAAAGCTGTTAAACTCATCGTCACTCTGCAGATTCTGCAGCCTGGCTCCTGTGAGGCCAACATACTGTAGAGAGGCTGACGTCAGCTCCACATCTCTCAGTTATAAATTCGGTGGTTTATAAATGTAAAAACTGTTTTCTTCAAACAGAGATTGTAATTTATAGCTTGACAATCTGATGTGCAGAATGCAAGTAGCTGGCTTTGTTTAAATCTGCTAAAATGCACGCGTTGATTCAGAGAATTCAACATATTTTCTGTTCATAAGTAGTTTTGAGAGTGTTTCTGAAAAAGACTGGATTGATGGTTATAGCTGGAGACTGAAATTCAAATCGTTCTACATTCTTATCATTTATTCTCTTGTGTATTTTACTCGTTGAATTTCCATTTTATCTTACATAGGTTTTTAGTTTTTGACTCCAGTGTTTCATTAGGGGGGTCCTCTACACTGGGGGCTGTGTCCGGTCTGCTGCTGGGGGTTCTGTCTGTGGGTCCCTTCAGTCCAGCTGGATGGGGGGCTTCCCACCTCCGTGTGGGGATCCCTGTCTGCTGGGTTGGGGCGGGGTCCAGGTACCGACGCCCCCAGTGGTCACGGTCTGCGACTCCTCCTGGTGTGGACGGCCCCAGTGGTGGCGTTTTCCACGATCCTCAGTGCCATGCCTCCCTACAGTCAGCGGTGACAGTATGTGTGCATGTATGTAGCTGTAGACATGGAGGGCGGGAGGGACGAGTTTTCTTGTTCTTTTTCTTTGACAATGTTTTTAAATGCTGTAAAGCACTTTGCGTCGCTCTATTGTAAGAGAAGTGCTGTATAAATAAAGTTTGATTTGATATGTTTGTTTTGTTTGTTCCTTTAGGTCCTCGACTGTCTCTCGCTCTCTCTGGACCCTTTAATTCAGCATTTGGTTTAGCCCTTCTGTTATCTTTGGGGTCAATTTGACACCATTCAATGTTGAACGTCTTTAAATAAGTAACTGACATTATTTTTTCAGTTTTATTTAAAGGGCTATTTACCCATAAACTTAGGTAACAATTTAAATTCTGATCATTTTCTGGAGGTGTAAATTGCTGAGGTCAAACTGAACCCAAGGATAAAAGATGTCAGTAAATTTGATAGGAGGGGTAAAATAATGATTGCTTACAGATTTCCTCTGGTATAGCTTGTGTATATTTTGTCTACTTTTATTTTTACATGAAAGTCAAAAGACCCACATTATTATACACCCTGTGAAGTCTGACTGTCACGTAATAATAATAATGATAACAAAAAGGCTCACAGCAACACGTCTAAATATAAAAACACAATTTATATGGAAACAGCATTATAAATGTAAAAATCATTAAATAATCAAAAATGAATGTATACTATAGTGAAAATCTTTACATTTGTTGACATACTTTAGATGAAAAAAATCAGTTGTTTTAATATATAATATAGATTTATTATTATTATTATTATTATTATTATTATTATTAAAGTGAGGCTTCATTTTTCATGCATCTCCAAAAATAAAAAAAACATTTTTTTCATATACATTGTGTGAAATAAAGGCTTAAATGAGCAACATTTAAATTTAAAACTGATCTCAACATCAAGGAGTCAGTCTGGGATCACGAGTTACCTGATAAATAACATCATTACTGCCGTCCTTAATTTTCTATTTCACACAGAACTGTCCTGTTAGGTGTCAAAGCGCAGCACTAACAGCTTCAGTCTACTTTCAGTGTCTTCACCTTGAGGTGGGGGCAGAAAATTACACAGAATCTAACTGTAAAAAGCGACCAGCACCTCTGCTTACCTCCATTAACTACTGTTGAAGCCATAAAAGGTTCTGGGAAACACAACAAAATCCATATTACCATGCTTTATAGTGTACCAGCTTTAGTATGTCGCAGTGCGCAGCATGTCAAATGTGGCCGAAAACACCAGGACGTCCAACTACATCTGGTTGGATTTTGCAGAATGCAGTCTCGGCATGCTTTTCTGGCCATTCCATCACTTACATCCCTGTGTCCTGCATTAGTATGAACAACCTTGAGTCAATCAGAGTGCTTGGATGAAAGCTGGTCGTCTACTGCAGACAGCGACGGTCAAAGTTTAAGGCGCAATATGATGACGAAGCAGCATGTCCCTGTTGGATGCACACTGCGTGAAACACTGAGTTCTTTATAAGGGAAACTGTAGTGTGAACTCAAAGGAAAAAAGTTTGGGACACAACCACAGAAAAATCAGTCGAGGTTTGACCAAGAGAAAGAAAAACCACATCAGAACATCATTAAATAAAACCAGCGATTGTTTTCAAACCAACGCTTAATATCTACGGTGAGAGCAAGACAGGGTTCAGAAAAACAAACAAACTGAAAGGTGCATCTGAACTGAACTGGTAATCTGAATCCTAGACAAAGATTTAGTTGAACTCGTGATCACGTGATTTGTTAAGAGCCTGTCACTTCCACTCAAGGCCCAACCCACACCCGACCAGGCCGTGGGTAAACTCAATGGCCGTGGTTTTGTCAGCAGAAGTTAAACCCTCTTCTTTCAGGATGCTGGTCAGCTCGCACCAGGCTGTCTTCTGTTTACAACACAAGTGACAGCTTCAAGATGTGGTCTGAGTGTGTCACAATTTTGTTTAGTTCAGTTGAAGTAAAAGGTTGGTGAGCAAAATAAAAAATAAATAAATAAAAGTTTAAACAGCACATTCATTTATTTGCTGGTTTGTCGGCGTATTCTGTAGGATTCCTCTGAAAAGCTGATTATATGCATATAAGACTGTCTGCTGTATAAAATCGCCACATCGCCTCCATCAGTAACTGTTGTGTTTGCCGTGCTGCAGAACAGCTGCTCCAGTCGTTTCACCCACCGACACCCTAAACTTGGACCTAATAACATCCCCTGAGCAGTGGGAATTTCTGATTCAGTAAATTGCCCCCAAACCAGATGGAGTACTGTGTAATTGAAAAGCAGAAGGAAAGACAATGACGGCGTCTTAGGTTACATGTCATTAGGGTCCTGTAATTGCCGGCAACAGCCGTCTTTGTCTTTCCATCTGTTGTGGCAGGGCGGCTGGAAGCAGACAAAGTCACACAGACACAAACCTTTCAGCTCTGCATAGATGGAACCCCATGTTTGCGTAAAGCAGCAATGGATTTAATGTTTTCTGAGAGCTCAAAACTGCAGGTTGTTAAACCCCTAAAGTCATCTTCCTGAGGAACTTGGCCC
This sequence comes from Stegastes partitus, assembly GCF_000690725.1. Lineage (NCBI taxonomy): Eukaryota > Metazoa > Chordata > Actinopteri > Pomacentridae > Stegastes > Stegastes partitus. Next base: position 4,957 of record NW_007580082.1, on the reverse strand, counting down.
AATAACCTTTGACCTGACAGATTATACAAGAACTAAAATGTGTTTGTGACATTACCATGAAATAGAATTTTATATTACAGTGCAAAAACTATGAAACTGGAAAAATAAAAAAATTTAAAATCCTTTTATACCATAGTTGTCAAGTTAAAGCAATAAAATGCACCACGGTCAGTAATAGCATCTGTAAGAGCAGTGATGGAAAGACGTACATCTTATCCTCAACATACTCTGACAACAAAAGGAAAAAAAAAAAAGGTTATTCGTAGAAATTTGACAAAAGAGAGGAAAAATGAAAGCAGAGTTGTTCAGAGTAATAAGTAGTAAGAGTCCTGGTATGGTTAAAGTGAAGCTGTCAGACTGAAGCATTCTTTGACTCCAACGTTGAGGAAATCTGAGCTGAAAGCAACCAGGCCTCTTGGTGTTCTTGTACTTGGGTTTGTAATTTAAAATAATTACATTTGTAATTCTAATTAATTAAATGAAATTAAACTCCTTTGTCCCCCGAGCCATCAAACTGTTCAACTCTGAGCTCGGGGGGAGGGGGAGGAGCAGCAAGAGGTGGGGAGCGAGGGGTGAGGAGTGAGGATATTGGGGTGAGACAGAGCATCATGCTCACCAGACTGTGTGCAATATTTAGGCACTTTGGCAATTTGTTACTGTATCCATTGTTGTTGTTGTTGTTATTATTATTACTATTGTTGTTGTTACTATTGTTGCTGAGGTTGTGTTGGTGTTGTTTTGGTTCCTTTCCACCGTTGCCAACCGCTTGCTCAGAGGGAGTCTAAACTCTATTTTGGATTGTTAGGTTCTCTGTTTAAATGTGTGAGGTCTATGCTTCACTATGTTAAGCACTGTGTGATGACATATGTTGTAAACTGCACTATACAAACAAAATTGAACTGAACTGAATTGCAGCCAAAGGTACATCTACTAAATACAGCATGAAGGCGGTGACTGCTCTCACTTTGACATAAGCATGTTTTTGTAAATTCTTGATATGGAAACACTGTGTCATGCCCTCGACTTCTGCCCCACCTGTGCCACTAATAAGACCTCTCATCAGTTGTGTGCCGGCCTCCTGCAGCCACTGCCAGTCCCGTACCGTCCTTGGTCCCACATCGCTGTAGACTTCGTCACCGGATTGCCGCCATCCCTTGGGCATCCAGCCATCTTGACCATCGTTGACCAGTTCTCTAAGGCCGCCCACTTCGTGCCCCTGCCCAAACTGCCTTCTGCCTGGGAGACGGCAGAATTACTGGTGAACCACGTGTTCCGGAGTCACAGCATCCCGTCCGGCATCGTCTCTGACCGTGGTCCCCAATTCACTTTCGAGGTGTGGAAGGCTTTTTGTGCTGCTCTTGGAGCTACTGTGAGCTTAACCTCAGGCTTTCACCCTTAGTCTTAATGGGCAAACTGAACGTGCCAATCAATCTCTGGAGACGTTCCTTCGTTGCATGACTTTGGGGAACCTGTCTGCCTGGTGTAGCCTCCTTCCATGGGTGGAATACGCCCACAGCTCCCTGTCCAACGCCTCTTCAAGTCTGTCTCCATTCCAGTGCTCGTTGGGGTATCAACCGCCTCTTTTTCCATTACAGGAATGAGAGACCGCCATCCCTTCCCTACAGTCACAAGGTGTGAAAGGACCTGGAGGCGTGCTGGAGCGGCTCTGCTTAAATCCTCACTGAAAATGGAACAACAAGCAAACCGTCACCGCTCCCCTGCTCCTGTGTATGCTGTTGGTCAGAGAGTCTGGCTTCATGCCAAGGACCTTCCCTTAACGGTCAAAAAAGTTGGCTCCTCGGTTTGTGGGACCCTTCCCTACTGAATGCATTATCAACCCTAGTGCTGTTTGATTGAAGCTACCTGCCTCCATGAGAATCCATCCTTCCTACAAGGTTAAACCGGTAAAAAGAGAGTCCACCGGCCCCCCCTGTCCGACCCCCCTCCGCCACCCAGAATGGTGGGTAACGCACGTGTATATACTGTCCGACGGCTTTTGGACATGCGAAGGAGAGGACGTGGACGACAGTATCTGGTTGACTGGGAAGGCTATGGTCCCGGAGACTCATCCTGGACCCCACACTCATCCGGGAGTTCCACAGAAGGCAACCAGATCGACCTATTCGTGCACCTGGGGGGAGGAGGGGGTACTGTATTGCCCTCGACTTCTGGTACCAGTTAGTGGCAGCTGGATCCTTTTTACCTCCCTCTCTCCAGCTCTCGCTTTCTTTCTGGCTCTCTCTCGCTCTCTCTCAGGTGGGCCTCAGCACAGCTGGCGGCGGAGCATGCAGACAGGTGTACCTGGTTACTAATCAGCGGACTGATGCTTTGGGATTGGACTGTTCCAACAGCAACCTTTCAGTCAGCCAGGATTTCAGCAGCAGTCAGACCATGCTCAGACGCCAGACTGTTGTACCACACAGTCAGTTCTCACGCTCGTCTAGCCGCTTAGCTTGCTCAGCTGGTGACTAACTTCTGTTTACTTCTGTTCTCAGTTGGATCTTCTGCCAACCGCTGCCATCCCCGATGCCTCGCCACTCACCAGCCATCTCCCACCTCTCNGCCTTTTCAGAGGCTGCAGTCAAGCTCCTGTTGAACATGCTGTAACAACATGTTCCAGTAATATGTTCCTTCCGTCTTTACTATAATGACAGATCTGCCCTGAGAATTGACAATGACTGCAACGTTTTCCATATTTAGGAGAGAACAAAAAGGAAAGTTACAACAATTGTGTCTGTTGTTGTCACCAGTTTCACTGTGATTGCTATGTGCTGTTTTCTTTCTTTCCCCCTCTCAACCCCCCAGACAGCCAAAGAAAGAAGTCAAGTGCAGAAGTCCCTCTCCTGGGAGGGCTGCTGTAGTTTGAGTCTGAGGGTACAGCTGTCTGAAGCTGTGCAGAAAATGCTGCAGCAGTAGCCATGTACAGAAATAAATGTTATAGAGATACGATGTGATATTTCAGTCCAATTGATTAATACATGTTTTGTATTCCTGTTTCACATTAACTATCTTGTGTTGTCAGATATGTAGGTAGTTGGACTGACTTAGAGGCCTAGAGAGTGAGTGACCTTTAGAAGTCAGAAGTAAGGTGGACAAATTTGACCAGGGTTGTAAAAGAGAGATATACTAGTGTCTGTGAAACTGCAAGCAGCTGATCAGTGTTGGGTGATTCTGAGTAAAGTAAAACGTTTTCAGTTTTCACATTAAGTGTATAAACATTGTACAAACATACATGCCATCTGGGGACCGACACTTAAACACACACATGGTCTTCGGTATCCAGGGACGCAGCACATTTTACATACACCCACACATGGTATAGGGAGACGAGCAACAGAAAGCTAATTTTGAGAGGCACATACACGACACATATACATTAGAAACATTCGACGGGGTGGGCAAAGGTGAAAGATGAACATTTTTGTGGAAGTTAGATTTTTGCAGAGTGTTCTGAAACCAAGAAATAATGAATGTTTATCACTGATAAAGACAAGTCTCAAATGTGACAACAATGCCTGAACAATTAAGTAGAAACCTCCAAAGAACACATAAACATTAATTACAAAGAGTAAATGAACATTACATAGTGACACACTGAACTAAGTGAACAGTCAAATTTCATGACTGTTCCAAAACTAATGCTAATATTTGAGCCTAATCACTGAAAACACTGCGTTGAGTTTTATGTTGGAATTGAAGTGCTGTGTTGTGCCTCATTAAAGTTTTACATTCCATCAGTACTGTGCTGTGTTTATTTTACAGGTATATATATATATATATAAACCAAGATCCTGGTACTTTGAGTTCCTCTGGCTATAAGAAATCCAATACATATATTTACAATTAATTCATCAAATGGTGAAACAATAATATAATTTAACTCTATATATAAAGAGAAAAAATGAAAGAAAAATGAAAACAGCTATAGAGATGGCCATGACCCATGGCCACAGGAAAGTCCATTTGACATATGTGCAGAAATGGAGGTGTTTTCAAGTTTAAACTACAGCAAAAGTCTAACAAAAGGCAAGAGAAAAGGAAGAAGGAGTTAGAAGTGGAGGGGGATTTACACGACAAATAGAGATATTGAATCGAAAAAACAGCATATAGAATACAAAATATGAAAATAAAATTTAAAAAAACACAAAATTAAACACAACCGAGATATTGCGTTCAAGAAATTCCAGGAATATTGCACTTGATATGTATTTGTATTGCACTAGGAGTATTGCAGCTGATGCAAGAACAGAAATTTTTCTATTGCACAGTGAAGAATGATGATTGAGCGTTCAGTGCAACTCCAGCTCTTGGGTAAAAACTGTTCTTTAGTCTGTTTGTTCTTGTCTTTATTGCCCTGAAATGCCTCCCTGAGGGTAGAAGTTTGAAGAGGTGGTGGCCAGGGTGTGAGGGATCACTGATAATGCTGTGGGCTCTCCTGAGGCAGTGGGTACTGTAAATCTTCTCCAGAGATGGAAGAGGACAGCCAGTCAGTCTCTGGGCAGTGTTAATGACCCTCTGAAACTGCTTCCTCTCTGCCGCAGTGCAGCTGGAGTACCACAGCGAGATGCCGTGGCTCAGCACCGACTCCACTGAGCAGTGGTAGAAGGACACCAAGAGCTCAGTTCTTGGGTTATTCTTTCCGGAGAATCCTCCAGAAGTAGAGTCTCTGCTGTGCCTTCTTCAGGATTGAAGTGGAGTTGAACCTGAAGTCTGGCACCATCTCCACCGTGTCCCCATTTATTGTGATGGGCTGAATGTCCGGTTTACACCTCCTGAAGTCGAAAATCAGTTCCTTTGACTTGGAGGTGTTTGGGATGAGGTTGTTGATGGTGCACCAGACTGACAGTTGCTCCACCTCCATTTTATAGGCAGTCTCATCTTCTCCAGAGATGAGCCCCACCACCGTGGTGTCATCTGCGAACCTGATGATGGTGTTGTTCGGGTGGGTGGGGGTGCA
>NW_007580081.1:26030-58460 GCF_000690725.1 Stegastes partitus | reverse complement strand
AAGTTTCTCCCCAAAAACTGCCCTGGAGGAGGTCCTACAGGGGCAGTTCTTGCACAAAGCTTCAGGCAGTCCACGAGATCCTGCAGTGGAGAATCCAGAAAGTTCAGAAATACACATTATTGCAGATTTACCATAACATTTTCACAATTGGTGGCAGTATTACTGTATCAGGAGACTTAATTGAGTGGCGTATTTGAACAGGGTAAATGACTAATAATTATATAATATTGAAATCAAGACAAGTCAATCCAGTCCAAATGGGGACGAGTCTACAGTCTTCATAGCAACCTTGAAGTCAGCACAGCGTCACTTTGAGCCTGTCAGCTTGCTAATGTGTTCGTGTGATCATGTTGTTGTATTTAGCTGAAATGTAAATGCGCTCAATGATATCATCAGATTAAACAGAGGGTCAATAAACTGCCCCTGTATCCGTGTTAAACGCTGCGGCGCTGCTTCATCTGGACATTAAATTAAACCAGTTCTAGAGCTTCTCCATCTCTCGCCCCCCTGGTTGCAGTGTTTACTCCAACTGCTCTGTCAGTGTTTATCTATATACTGGTATGCAAGCAGAAGAGGGAAGAGGGATGCATCCGCAGTCCATCATACATCAACGAGTCTGGAGGAGATTAGTCCAACAGCAGAGAGACACGAGGCGAAAATCATGTTTGAAAGCTGAAAATGCTGTTATGAAGTTATGAGCCTCCAGTTTCTACTAGGGTTACATAGAGGGACAATAAACGCTGTAAAATTGATCTTGTGCAGCAGAGAACTATCTGTATTCATTCAAGATCCATCCAGCTCTCTATTTAAGGCCTAATTAAACATAGACTGTTCTGCTAAAACCAGCAATCAAGATGTGATTTTAAATGCCTACGTGCAGCATGTGGGTGGAAAAAGGAGACCGCCGAGCTGAGGAGGAAAAGCAGACTTTAATCGAATTAAAGAGCAAGCGGCGTCTGAACTGTTGGGACATTTGTCGAGCTCTTATGTCATCTTAAGCTCAGGAGACACCTGCGTTGCCGTGCAAAGACATGTTCCAGTACGTTTTCCACATCGTGTGTGTCAAGAAGATTGGGGGCAACGAGGAGATGAGGAGGAGGAGGAGGAGCTGGGAACAGGATGAGACGGTCAGGCTCCAGCTAATCTGGCATTGACGTACTGCTGTCTGCATCAACTGAACGCCTCCAGCATTTTTTTTTATCAAACACAATGTGCCCCAATAGTGTCCAAATTCTTACAAGCAGCGGCTCAACACTCCAGCTAGTACACGTTTTTCTTATGTTTTCACTTATATTTACATATTCTTGCTTTCATTTTGAACTGAAAAGTTGTGATTGCTGAGTTCACAGTTGAAAAATGTCAGCTGGAAGTCAGACTTGTGACTCAGAAAGTTGGAAAAACCTCCAAAACGCCAACCTTGAAATCCAAAATGGCTGCTCAGTGTATGAAAAGTAGTGAAAGCTGCTGTCACATCTTGTTTGTTCGCACTTTTATCTCATTTGTGTCTCATTAAATTATCTGCAAAGACAGTACTGTCCAACTTCTATCTGTGGACATGCTGCTACAATGTTTGTATGCACAAAATGGCGCTTAGGGCGTTGTTATCAACTCTGTTAGCAATAGCTAACAATGACTAACCTGAAAAAAAAGTTTGTTCATGAGGTGTCTGTCTTAGTTGTCTGACTTTAACTAAAATTAAATCCTTTCAGCACAAGTTTGTGAAGTGATTCCAAACTCAGACTTCTGGCTAGCTTAGTTTAGCTTAACTTGATGAGGGAAACAGCTAGCATGCTAGCATGTTAGCTTATCATAATAATTCTTTTTTGCCTAAAAGAGTTGCCAAACCTTCATGAAATGTCTAAATCTATTTTTTACGTTTCCTTTACAGCATGCCATTTTAATCCTGGTTTATTTCAACCGGCCATCTTGCTAACAATTTTGGCTGTTGTAGCTCCATGGGTCAAGCTAATTTTGACCACTCCACCACAGTTGTTCAGACCAAGCTCCCAGCAACTTTCAAAAAGATAAGACTTTTACGTCAATCATTTTGAATGGCGTGCATGGACAACTATGCATTGTGATTAAGTCAGCCGGCAAGTTGCCCCAGATGGCAAACCTCATTGCACTTAACAAAATGGCCGTTCCAGGCGGCTAATCTCTGTTTGTTTTCAGCCAGACTTTTAAAATGTTTCATGTAACAGCTTTTTTTTTTTTTATAAAGCTGGAGGGAGCTCGCCATAGTCGCCCTGTTATTCACTGTTTTGTGCCACTCCTTGTTTTTCCAAAGCATTATAATATCGGTGGATGTTATAAGGTTAGCGTGACTCATACAGCTGGGATCCATTTAGCTGGAAAATTGAAAGTTGGAACTGAAAATGACGAGTTGATTGTGTTCCAGTACAACCAACATGGACCCCTCCAGTAGCTGTTGTTTTTTAGGCTACACATTGTGAGTGGTACCAGCTGATAATGATGTATTACGTGTTTATTTGCACATATGAACACCACAACAACTTGTCCACAGATAGAAGTGAGACAGCAGTGTATGTAATTGATTTAACATGGTCGAAATGAACTGGAATTGCCCATTAATGAGTAGACTGAACTAGGTGAGCTGTTTCTCCATCTCTCTCCGGTCTTTATGCTAAGCTACGCTAACAATTCCCCTAGCTGCACTGCAATCAATTTTCTCATCCAACCTTCTGCAAGAAAGCAAATTTGTAAAATGTCAAACGATGCAAGAAATGATTGTACATGTGTATGTTTGTGTGGAAGAAAGCGAGCAGACATATTGGTCATGTTGCTTTATTTATTTATTGTGCTCCAGTAACAGTAAAATCTGTAATGTAATCTGATTTGTTGTGATTACTTTGACATACTTGGTTCAAGGGTTCAGAAACACCTAAGAAAGAGAACAACTCCAAAGTTCAGGAAATTTAAGGCTTGCAAACAAACATTTCCCTTTGCAGACTCGTGTTTTTCTTTCCAGAACATTAAAACCTATCCTTAATGTGACTTTTGTGACTGTAGGAGACTTCATCTTTGTGTACATCCTTCCTGATATTCGATTCAAGATGTGGACCAACAGAACAACCCACCTTTAACCACAAACCCGTTGAGGAAAACGTTGAAGGGTTAGACTGGTGATTTCCTGTTCTACAAAGACAAAGCCCTATTCCTATTAAGGTCAGAGAGAAAAAAAAACTGCAAGAAGGATTTTGAAAATGTACTGGAAGTCTTTACAAATGTAAACAAAGATAGGAAAACCTTTTCAAAAGCACCGATGGACATAAACAAACTTCTACAAATCCAAGCACTGATTCTAGGAAAACGCTCAACCTGCCATGAAGCTCCACCAGAAAGCAGAAAAACAAAAGGGATGATTTTTGTGTGCAACTGAAATAGTTTAATTTAACTTAATTAAATATAAATTTGGAGGTTTTTTTAATTCACATTTTACGGACATACTGTAATGCTGCAGAGGCGTGACGGATCAGTCTGTGTAATGGGAGCTTTCGGACACGACTCTGCCTGCTTCCACCTCCACCCGGATCAGCAGGCGCTTCTTGGAGGCGGGGCACTCTGGTGGGATGATGGTGGTTGCCGGGATGTCGGTGGTTGCCGTGGGGACGGGGATGGATTCCTGTGGCTTCTCCGTCAGGCGTTGCTTGTTCAGCAGGTGAGCGTCTGCGTGCAAGCAAGGACTTGGATTGGTTGGTTTGTTTTTTAGAAATCTGAGCGAAAGAGAGGTTTGATTTTAGTGGGACACAAAACATGGATGAAGCATGAGAATGCTGGTACGTGTGAAATGGATTTGTATCAGTTTTTAAGTGTGCATCTATGAGAATTAAATAATTGACAGACTTTTGGTATGTGTACCTCTCCACCTTCTCTATGTTTCCCACAATTCTTTCCAACAAAACTCTAACTTTTAGGACGCTTTTCATTATGTGAACGTCTTCTTGCTTCCCTTACTCGCATCACTTCCTTACATCTTTGCTTATCCGAGAGAGAACGTAAGAGGAAGGATACATCTGTGTTTCCTCCCTCTAAGATCCTACAGAAGCCTCCTCATTTCCTTGAGGTGCATTTAAGGGTTTGGAAGATCCTCCATGAATCTGCAGAAAGAGAATTCACGACACGAAATCGTTCCTCGTCTGCCATCATAGGAGGATCTTCCAATCCTTTAAATGCACCTCAAGGAGGTTTCTGGAGATCCTGAAAATCCTCATTGGGAGGAACTAAGATGCCACGAGTGACGGAAGCAAGGAAACACGTCAGAATAATAAAATCACCATTAGTTTATGTCCATTTGCACATTAACTGGCTAAATTGGTGTAGAAATTGTAAAAATACTTTATTTTAAATCTGTGTTTTCCATTTTAAGGCTTAAAGCCCCCGCAAGGGCTCGAAACATAGCGACAAGGGGTTGGGACAGGATATTGTTTTTTCACTTCTGTCATATTTTTCTTCACTGTTGGCTCATTTTTCACTGCAATATGAAGTCCTGCACCTCCATGGGAACAGAACAACAATGACTCAGGACTCTAAAATGTATTTATTATAATTCCACAAATCATTAAAAAGAAAAAAAGTTGAATTTGTATGAAAATGTGTTTTAACCAAAGTTGAGGAAACACTGAGTCAACATGTAAAACCACAGGTGTTACCAGTACTGGAAAGAAATGAAAAATGTTCTGTGTAAACACTTCCCGCAGTTCAGCCAAACAGCCTCTTCTGTTTTTTGTTGTTTTTTTTAAACTAAATTTAGCAAAAATTTTTAAAAAAAACAAACAAAACACTTCTGCTTTTTTGTTGTGAAAAACCTCATATTTCATCTCTAAAAATGATTCACATAAAACACTTGAGAAAAAGATTTCTTTACTAAACTAGGCACAAGTGGACGTGATGACGGATCACAAGCCAAACAAACTGGGAACCACTGATTTGGATCGTTCCTGTTTTTCTCTTCATGAGCTGCATGAAGCTTAAATCATCCAGAATTTGTGAACTACAGAAAAATACACCTGCAAACATGCAGCTGTATAACTGGGAGAAGCCATGTGGGTAGAATTTTCTAAGGGTTCCAGATGTGGTAATAAAATGTTCCTCACCTCCGTTGCGCATAAGTTCGTTCATTCTTCAGGGATGAAGCAGAAACAGTTGTTAGTGTCAGCATTTATACATTCATTCTTTTTTAAATCTTGTGCATATTGATGCAATGCAATCCCTTACCTCTGCTCCTCGCCCTCCAGCAGCTTGTGGTAGGTGGCGATCTCGATGTCCAGGGCCAGCTTCAGGTTCAACAGCTCTTGGTGCTCGCGGATCTGTCCGGCCAAGTCCTGCTTGGCCCGCTTCAAGGCCTCCTCCAGCTGAACGATCTGCTTCCGAGCCTTCGCTATGTGCTCGTCGCCATCTTGTCTAACGTTGTCGATTTCGTTCTTGAGGGCCTCTTCCTAACGGGAGAAGCAGAGATGAAGATCATCTGGGCTGCACATGTGTGAACTCTTCAGCGTTGTGTGATCCTGACCTTCCTTTTGAGAGTGTCCAGGTCTCCGGTGAGTCTCTGGATGAGGCGCAGCAGGTCAGAGATGTCCCTCTTCACGTCACGAACCTCCTGCTCACGCTGTCCTGCATTGAGGACCAACGAGTCCATCTAGAGGGGACGACCGAATCATATTACAATCTGTAGCATCTATTACTACATTGTTAAAAAAAACAATAATAATGTAAAATTTCCTTCACACAACATGGTTTAATAATAATAATTCTCCTTCCCAGTTTAATGTTGAAGTCATCACTGAAGGAGCTTTGATCTTTTCCTCACCTTTTTCTGGTTCCACTGCTCGGCCTCCTCCCTGCCGCGGGCGGCCATGTTGGCGTACTGAGCCTTGACGTTCTCGATGATCTCGTTCATGTCCAGAGAACGCTTGCTGTTGTCACGTAACAGGACCGTCTCGTTCTGGACCTGCGACTCCAGCTCCTTGATCTCCTGCAGGGGCCAGACAACAGTTAGAATCGTTTTTATTTTCATCCTCCTTCTGTCGAGCTGAACTCGTGTTTATGTGTGTTTACCTCGTCATAGCCGACTCTCAGGAAGTCCAGCTTTCCCATCTGGTCCTCCAGCTCCAGAGCCAGATCCACAGCCTCCAGGTGACCTTCGTCCACGTCCTGTTGCACACATTAAACACACACACATGCATGAGTTTGCTTCCAAAATATTCCCAAAGCTCTTCTGTCATCTACAAATGAACGTGTATTAAATGTGATGCACTAAATGATTTGAATCCTGAGGAATTTGCCAATTTAAAGAGAGTTTTTACTGTGTTTCTAAATGAATAAAAAAGCAGCCAACAGTACCTTCTTGGTGATGACAAACTCATTTTCCAACTCAGCTTTTTTGTTCATCTCCTTCTCAAACCTGAAACAAACAGCAAATTAAAGGAATTCATTTGTGTCATATGATGTAAAATAAAAGATTCTGTCAAAAAAAGGGTCAAAATCTGGCAGAAAAAAATAACTGTGGATACTGTAACATTTAAAAATTGGAAAACAAGCAAACAACAACAAAAACAGTGAAAGAAAACCTCGGAGAGCAAATGCTGTTTCTGCACTGTGACCTGCTGACCTGTCCTTGGTGTCCTCCACCTCCTCCTGGTTCTTCAGCAGCTCGGCCTTCAGCTTCTCCTGGTCATTGAGCAGGTTCTCGATCTGCTGCTCCAGCTCGTTCTCAAGCTGCTTCACCACCTCGTCCACCTTCCCCTTGTAGTCCTCCTGCTCCTTCAGGATCTTCAGCTGCGTGTCCAGCCTCTTCTTCTCGTTCTCCAGGTTTTTCACCTGTCGCAGAGACAGACACAGTCAGGAAGGAATATGCTTGCTTTCTTTCTTTCGTTTTTTTTTTTTTTTTTTGACAGTTTTTAATTGTAATTTCCTTCTTTTACAGATTTCCCCAGTTTTGTTAAATTAGGTAATACTAACTAGCAAAATCCCAGAAAAAGTTTTTTTTTTTTTTTTTTTTGCTAGTCAACCTTAAAAACAGGCAAAACTGTACATAATGGCCACATAAAAATAATAATAATTAAAAAATAAAATGGTGATTTATTCTTTCATCAAGTTTCATTGTAAAATTATATTTAATGTAGTAATACCAGCACAAAATATATCATGTTGGACTAATATTTTCCTTTTTTTAAAATCAGAATTTGTCAAATTATTAAATAGAATTATTAAGTATATTAATTCAAATATTTTCCTTCAAATATTTTCCCATTAATATTTTTCCATTATTCCCAATAGTCTGTTCTCTTCATTTCATAGCGTGTCTCTGCTTCCGGTAGTGTATATTTATAATCGAGCCTTTATCCAATCATATTGATGGTCATCATGTGTTGCCAGGTTCAAAGAAATCTGCCCTGAGGCCTTCAGACTCAAAAGCGCAGGCGCCAAAATGCCTCGTTACTTTAACCAATCAGATTTCGACTTGTTGATCTCAGGGCCATCTAGCAGGTGAGCGATGACGCCGGCATTTTCACGCCCTCTGATTGGATGGTCAGATAGCTTTAGCTAACCAAAGCTAGCGGTTCCTGTCTGTAGCGACCTGCAGAAGCTAAAACGTTATCGCAGAAGTATTAATAGCTGTTTTTAAACTTAGGCAAGCGGACATTCTCAGCCTTAAAGCGAATTAAAACTTATGCCAGGACTAAGACTGGACAGACTTTTAGCATTAGCTTCCATGACGATGGAAAAGGACTTAATGTTGGAAGTGAAACGTGCTGCCTTCACAACGGACGGTTTGAATCGCTGCTAAGGAAAGCAAGGAAGAAAAAGTGACGAGTTTTGGTGAGTAAAATGAATTATATTTACATTTCTAGATATATTTGTCATTTTAGTGGGTTAATAGTGATGCTTCTAGTAGATGTGAGGTATGCGGCTGCAGTGAAAATAGACTTGTTGAGTTATTTTAATAGTTTTTATCGCCGTGGTGTCGTTGTGATGCTATTCAGAGGTGGTTTCTTCAGGTAGGATGCTACTGAAGGCCTCAGAGTAAAACGCACTGAGGTAAAATGGCTCATTTCCGACCCCTTCAGACCTGAAACTTTCTAACTTTCCACAAGGTGGCGTCCCACATGATCCTCCTGCAGAAGGAGCCGCTTTTTCGTGGCCTCAGGTCTCAGATTTAGAGCAGAGAAGCAAAACCTGCTCCAGGAAACGGGTTTTTACAAACAGTCCATTGTTATCAAAAGGCCTCATTTCATTCATCACGTATTTAAAATCCTGCTTTTGTTGCAGAGTTTGCATGGGTTCAAATGAGAGAGTGAGACTTTAATCCTAAAAATAAATAAATAAATAAAGAGAGGGAGAGAATAAATACCCAGCAGTAATAAAGAAGGAAGAATTTTGTTTTTTTTTAAAAGAAATAAACTGTGGTTTCTATTCGAGTGTGTATGAATTTACACATAAATAAATAGTTGCAAGATGACATATATGTATAGCATCAATAATTATCTAATTAATAAATAGAACAGAAAAAAAGTAAAATATAACAGTAATAATATACGTTGTTTACAAACCCTGTCGGTCAAGCGGACGATTAAAAAAAAAAAAAATAAATAAAATACAGTTTCAGTGCTTTTTAATCGAATATTTATTAATTTACACATAAATAAGTTGCTGCTTTTTTTCAGGGGGCGCTTATTAATTGCATCACTAATTATTTATAATTTTAGAAAGAAAACAACTCTCCTACGAACCTTGTCAATGAGCTGGACGAACTTGTTGTTCAGTCCCACCATGTCGTCCTTCTCGCGGGACTTGCCCGTCGGGTCCACCTTGCCGCTCGGCTGGCTCTTGGCCGGTCCGCCGCTGCTCGGGCTGTACGACTGGCTGCTGTAGTCTCTCGCTTTGGACATTTTGAAGCTTGGAGCTGCGAGCTGAAGTCCGTCTGAACAGGTGAGAGCTGAAGTCCTCTCAGCCCCTCACATCACCTGCTTTTAAGGTGGCCAAGAGCTCCAAGACCTCCCCAAAACTCCCCCTGCGTCCAATCACGAAATGCCAAGTGCAAAATTACAGCGAGAAAAATGAAAAATCAACATGAAATACTTGAATTTCGACTCGGAACCTGTTTGTCCAGGAGTGGTGCCTGGCACCGGGAGCCAATGGCACCGCTGGGGGAGGATTCGTGCGTAAAAAGTTGGGGTATAAATCCCACCTGCATCCTCTCCATCAGTCAGGTGCGTCTCCGGATAGAAACTCTGTCAGCGCTCACCTTCCAGCAGCAGTCATGCCTTCAAGAAACACCGCCGCCAGCATGTTTGGTGGAGCCGGGGGAAGAGGCTCCAGGGCGTCCGTGGCGAGCCTGGAGGGGCTGCGCAACGTCCTGCGCAACGACACGGAGAGAGACTCCGCTCCCGTCGTTCCAGCCGTGGCGGCGCCCACCGCTGCCGCCGCCGCTCCCGCCGCCCCCGCGGACGACAAGCAGACGATGCGGGGTCTGAACGACCGTCTGTCCGGTTACCTGGACCGAGTGAAGCAGCTGCAGGAGGAGAACCGGGACCTGCAGAAACAGATCGATGACATCCTGGCCAAGAGGAAAGCACCCGAGGGACGCAACTGGGATGAAGTCCAGAAACCGCTGGATGACCTCAAGAAGAAGGTACACAAAACTCAAACAAACAAACAAACAAAAAACACACTATTTTACAGAATGCTTTTAAATTTTTTTGGTTTTTTATTAAGCAGATTTTTTTGAAATACATGAAGAAATATGCCCATAAAATTCCATTTAAATTTATGAATGTTTTCTTTTCATTCAATGCCTTAAATATCTGTAAACAGCTACAGAACTAACAGGTTATTTTCAAGAAAATGTGAATTTTTTGAGGTATAAAAGCTGTTAAAATACATTTGCAAATAATCATAACTTAACAAATATTTCATTTTTATTTAACAGATTAAACAACTAATTTTAAGTTTTATATTGTAAACGTGTTTCTGGATGAGATGATCTGTATATTTTGGGAAGGAAGCAGATTTTAATTATGGAAAAATAACTTTGGTATTTCTGGCTGAGTATATTTACCATCTTTGCATTCATGTTTATTATCTAATTAATATGCATGTGGTACATTTCCCTCCTCAGATCAAAGACATCACCATGGACAATGCAAAGCTGCTGCTGCAGATTGACAACACCAAACTGGCCAACGATGACTTCAAGACCAAGTAAGCGTCACACAGTCTGCATCAATTTTCAAACCTTTTGCTGTCTTGTTGCATTTGCAGTCAGTAGCTGAGGCCTAAACTTGTCTCTGTTCACAGGCTGGACGATGAGACAAAGGCCCGTAAGGAATTAGAGAGAGACCTGGACGACCTGAAGAAGGTCATCAAAGACACCAAACTGAACCGCGAGCAGACGCAGAAAGAGATCGATCTGGTGAAGGAGGAGGTCACTCGCCTGGAGCGGGAACACAAGGATGTGAGGCCGAAAACAAAACGCGTCTGTTGCAACTAACAACATGATATTTGTGTGAAATCTGAGGTCAAAACTGTGGTTCTTGCAGGAGGTGGACGCTCTGCGCGAGAAGATCAAGGACTCCGAGGTGAAGGTGGAGATCGATTCCCAGAACTCCAACCTGGCCGAGGTTCTCAACGACATCCGAGCCCAGTACGATAAATTGGCCCAGAAGAACCTGAAGGAGACGGACGACTGGTACAAGACCAAGGTGTGGTACCTGCAGGATGACAACGTAAGTCTGCTGCCTCTCCTCTGCCGCGCTCACTGCCTCCGTCTTGTTTTCAGTTTGACACCATCAAGGTGGAGGAGGCCCAGAACGTGGAGGCTCTGCAGTCTGGGAAGACGGAGCTCAAGGATCTGCTGAAACAGAAGCAAACTCTGGAAATCCAGATCCAGAGTGCGCTCAGCACGGTAACCAAACACAAACACATGAACCCGTCCAGTCACAGGACGGTGCTTATCACTCTGCATTAAAATACAACATACAGGAAAGTAACCATCTCATGAAATACGGTTGTTTTTCCATCATTAAAATCTGTTTTCTGGCTGTAATTTTACACAAATAATGTGTATTTCTTGGCTTTTAATGCTTCATAAAGGATATTTAAATATATACATAGATAGATGGTACATATGTGCAGTGCTTATTGATATTAGACACTGATGAAAACACATTTCTTTAATATTTTTGTTGTAAAAACATCTGTAATACACAAAATATCACTCAGTTAACAAGCAAGAGTGTAAAATCAAATGTCTTTTTCAGTTGTCACGAATTGTGTTTAATTTTATGAATATTTTTACAGGATAAAAATAGAATTTTACAGTTTCATCAAATAGATAAGATTTTTTTTTAATGTACGTTAAATTTGTGAATGCATTTTAACTCCTTTTTTATGGAAATGTTATGGTCGAGCACGGTTACAGGTTGTTTTTTTTTTTAATGGTATTTTAAAGTAGCCATGTAAATATACAGTATTTTTTTGTATTTTTTTAAATAATTTGTTAGCCTAGCTTAGCACAAAGACAAGAAACAGTGAGTTAGCTTAGCTTAGCTTAGCTTAGGTGTAAAATCATCCAAGCAGTTCTCCTTTTTCTGTTAGTTGTCACTAATTGTATGTTATTTCAGGAATATATTGACAGTATTAAACATGAATTTAATAGTTAGATTTTTTTTAAAAAATATAGTAAATTTGCAGATGTATTTTAAGAGTATTTCAATAACACAAAATTTCAGTTTTCAAATTTTTTTTTGGCGATTCACAGTTACAGATTTTCTAAAAAAAAGTTATTGAATATTAGAATTGTAAATTTAGAGTCTATTTTGGTCATTTTTACAGTTTTGTAGTTTTCTACATATTTTTATGCATAAAAAAAACTGACAAACTCCAGTAATAATCAGATATTTTGATAAATAGATAGATATTAGGGCTGTTTGTGTACATGGAGAGAAAAAAAATGACCTCAAGATCCAGATTTTTTCTTGACAGTATAAGTGCGACTCGTTGAAACCGCCTGAAGCTACAGTCCACCACACACACTGCAACAGCTGAGCTTTATTGCAGGTTTGCACAACGAGTTCATTGTCGAGACAAGCCTGGAGATGCCTTGTTATGACACACAAACCCTCAACATTTGTTGTGCTTTTACGTAATCACCCTGCAGCGTATGTAAAACTCTGTCACATCTCACATAACAGTAGATCCCCGTCAGGCCTGCGGCGAATTCCAAAAATCCCCGAAGCAATTCTTCTGGAGGTGCACAGAACAAAATCCATCCTCTATCCTGTCAGGAAAGATAAAGCTGCCTGCAGGGCGGGTAGACGTCTTCACAGGCATTCCTGACTGCCCTGTCATTACAAACTGCTGCTTTAAAGCCCAAAAAACCACCTTGTTTGTCTAATGGCAGTCTGGAGAGCCACCTGGACGAGCTCTTGTGTAACAAAAACAACTACGAGCTCCAAAGTTCTGGTGATTTATTGCAGGTTTTAGGGTCTCGTGTCCCCAGAAACGAAGTCATCCTGAATCTTCCTTTCAGATCCGTAACCTGGAGGAGACTCTGAGGAGCACCAAAGCAGAATATGGTCATCGCCTGGCCCCGTTAAACCAGGTGATACTTGACCTGGAGTCGGAGCTGAAGGAGGTGAGATCACAGGTGGAGCAACAAGTCGAGACCAACAAGAACCTGCTGTGCGTCAAGATGAAGCTGGAGGCAGAAATCAATAACTACCAGCAGCTGATTTACGGCATGACCGCTGATACCGACAGGTGAGGATGGTCAGGGCTCACAGTGGCTGCAGCTGGAACGCTAGCAGAGCTTTGAACGCAACATCATTTATCCAAACTAAACTTGTTTAAGGTGTAGACACATCTGTTCCATCATCTAATGTTAAATTGGTAGTTTGGAAAACACTTTAACCACTTCACCAATTTCGGAAACACGACTATTTATAATATTTTATTGTATTTATTTTAAATTATGTAGCATTCTCTGGAACTAGCTGTTAGCGAGTCTTGCTTAGCATAGCTTAGCATAGCTTTAAAGTTTGATCTTGTGGGAAATTCACTCATTTGCTGTGAGCACAAAAGTTCAACAAGAAAATCAATACCACCCTCATAAATATCATTACTATGGAGCTGCAGACAGCAACCAGTTAGCTTAGCTTAGCAAAAAGACTGGGCTACTAGCATTACAAATTATCATGTCACTTAATTAGGACTAAAAAGCAAATGTGAAAATGTCATTCTGTAGTTGTATTGGGCTTCGTGTGACATGTTAATTAGTGAGCTGTTTCCAGTCTTTCTGCTATGCTAGGCTAACTAGCTGCTCAGTGCTAGCCATAGCATCTTCTCATTTAGTAATGACGTAAAAGTGAATGAAAATATATTTTCTAAAATGTTAAACTAGTCCTTCACTCGACTGAAAGGAGAACACACAAACAAGGAACTCCGTATGGTATTATGATTTTCTTAACCCTATTATTATTATCACGTTAGCATACTTTATGCTCTTCTTTCCTGACAGCTTGGAGTTTGATTTAGAGGATGCACTGCACAACGGTAAGCTCTGGTTAAAAACAAAAAACAAAAAAAAAGTATGCACATAAATACCTCACAGTTAATCGAGTTTCAGAGATAAACTTGAAAGCTAACCCTCACATAATTTTTTTTAAGGAATAGTTTTGGGAAGTATATTTATTTTCTTGAGACTGGAAATGGGAAAACAGTCAGTGGGCTTAGCTTAACTTGGCACAAAAACTGGAAATGAAGAACCAGAAGGTGAGCCTAGCTTAGCTCAGCACATTGACTGGAAATGGAGAGACTGTAGGTTAGCTTAGCTTAGCACAAAGACTGAAAATGGAGAAACTGTAGGTTAGCTTAGCTTAGCACAAAGACTAGAAATGTGGAAACAGTAGGCTAGCTTAGCTTAGCACAAATACTGGAAATGGAGAAACAGTAGACAGACAGTACTCGGACAAAACAAAGTATAAAAATTTACATTTGCTATGAGGAATTTTTAGGTACTTGTAAAAAAGAAAAGGATATTATTTGGGCAGTTGGGTCCCTGAGTTTCACTTTTGTGCTAACTGAAGCTAACTGGCTGCTAGCTTTACCTTAAATGGCAGATATGTGAGCAGTATTGAGCTTCACTTCTAAGTCTCATCAGAAAGAACATTAACATACTTCCCAAAATGCCAAAACTATTCCTTCACAAGTCACGTCACTAAACTGCACTAAACTGTCGCTGCATGTGATCACCGCTGATTTTAACCTCCACCGTAATCAGAAAGGACTCTCTTCCAGAATCACACCGATGAAAGGGAAGCTGAAGCATCAAACGATTGTCAAAACATTTGTGTTTAAGTCTGTAAAGTCAATTTTTCTATTTGCAGACCCGCGAAAGCCTGACGCGAAGGACAAAGTGAAAGAAGAAGCCCTCGTGAAACAAAAAAGTGCCCCCTCGAACAAATCCGCTCCCCCCGAAGCCCCTGAAGATGCCGAAAAAGAAAAGGCAGAGGAAGGAGCTGCTGTCAGTAAGGAGGCAGCTCCAGCAGGCAGCCCGACTAAAAAGAAAAAAAACAAAACTAAGAAAGATTCTTCCTCTTCTTCTTCTTCTTCTTCATCCTCCTCCTCCTCCTCCTCTTCATCTTCCTCTTCCTCCTCTGAGTCTGAGAATGAAAAGGAAAAGCCTAAAACTGAGAACGAGGAGGCCAAAGCTTGATCCTTCACAGCTTCTTGTCTGCTCTGTGTGTTTTTTTCAGTTTCAGTTGAAAAATGTCACATTAACACTGTTAAGGTGTGTTTTCTCAGGTGTCAGTGAAATAAAGACATTTGGAAACTGAAGCTCCGTGTGTCATGGACTCTTTTTAAAACAAATATATAAATTATAAAGCAATCACTCACCTCTGTACAATATAATAAGATTCCCAACAAGGCCTACACGATCAAAATATGCAATTATTGAAACAAAATTTCCTCTTTATTTTACAGATTTAGTTTGAAATACACAAAAAATATCAATAAAATTACAATAACAAACTGAATTTACAGATCTAATGTAAAATGACATTACCTGCAACCATGAATAAACATTAAACTTCACAAATATTTGCTTTTATTTTAATAGATGATCACATTTTTTCAGTTTATACATTTTAAAAATGTTAATACGGTGAAAATATGCCTAAAAATTGAACCAATTTGTGATAATAAACAGAAAAAAGAAGCATCGGTTCTATAATCGTACATGGATTTCTTTGTTAAATGAGATATTTCTTGCAACAACATAATCTTTCACAACTAAAATATTGAATGAGTGTGTTTTCATGCCTGTGAAATATCTAGAAATTCTGGTAATCTGCCGAAATATAGTGTTTTATCATCATATATGTTATATTTCATATGTAATTCATTGTTTTTCACGAGTAAATAGACTTTTAGAAACAATAAAAAGCCCCAAAATGCAGATGAACCCATAAAATTACACCTAAAAATATGTTTTAATTACAGAAAATTACAGAATTTGTACGAGACGGTGATTTTTTTTTTTGCTGAAGCTTGAAACAAACTGCAAACAACCAACTTTTTCTTGTGTCAAAAAAGACTTTAAACAGCCCAGGTAGCATCGTTTAATGTATTTTTAATCCCAACAAGTGGCTCAAAACCCCTGAAATATTAACTTAGCCATAATGTAATAGCAATAAGGGCCTTTAGTCGTTAAATATTTGCCATGTTTTTGAATAAATCATCCATCTGTGCAGAACAAAGCAAACATGACACAATGATGTGATCAGGGGTTGAAACTTACAGCTTCTGCTCCTCCGAATGCAGTAATATGAGTTAACACCAAACCAGATGTAGTTCAATTTTACAAATATTGTGAATTATTGTGAGAAACAATGTGGAGTGTATGTTTAAGATTCCTTCAAAGTTACTCACTAGTCATGTGTCATTTGGTTTTATCACAAAATGAACGAATTTCAGCTGTGATGTCGGCGTACAAAACATCAAAAACAGTCACCAACTCAAACATGGTGTGAATTTGCTGATCAATAAAGGACCAGATAGCCTTTAAAAGTCAACAAAACAGGACAAAACTCCACTTATAGCCATTTCCAACACATGCAGCTCACTTAATTCCATCTTCTCCACATCTCCTGCTACTTTCATCAACTGCAAAGTCAAACAATTTGACTGATAACCGATTATAATTTGCAGGTATCAATAAAAGTCGGAGTCAAAAGTGCTTTTTTAAAGAGTGATTTATTTTGTTTTCTCAAATGACAATGGTACAGACGACATGAAAGCACGGAGAGGAATCATCCAATACATGGATACGGCATGGTGAGGGCCGAGGGGCAAGCAAGAGTACCAAATGGAGTAAAAGATATCGTATCAAAAATTTCATTTTTTTTTCTCATATATATATTTATATAGGACTAATAATTCTCTTTAACTATGCAAAGCAAGGAATGCCCTTTTTTCCATTTATCTTGAGCCGTGGCTTTCCCTAAGTACAGCCAACGTTATGATCATCCAAATAATAATAATTAAAAAAAACAAAGAGGCTGGGCGGGCGGGGCGGGGCGAGGGCGTCCTGGAGTCCTGTCCGGTGTGGCGTTGAGTCTCGTTGGGCGTGTCCACGGGGGTTTGGATTGGTCGGGTGGAGGTCGGCCTCAGCGGGAGAAGGTTTTACCACTGGGAAGGCAAGAAAAATAAAAAAATCAGACAAAAGATCAAACCACTGGTGAAAACAAAGCTACAAGCATGTAGTTAGCTTAGCTTAGCATCAAGGTAAAAGACAGGTGGAGCCCATTAGCATCTCTAAACAGGTAGCCGACATGTTAGTAGAAGGAGCCAAGAATTAATCCAGCACATGAATCCCCGTAAAACCGCAGTGTTTTCTTTGCTCCTGTTTCTTTTTGTTGGCTCATTTTTCATTTCAACATAAAGTCCTGCACCTGTGTGGAAACAACACAACCACGGCTAGAAGTAGAGACGACTAGAAAGTGTTTTTTGTGCAGTTATGATGCCATAAATCAGAACAAAAGGGGGAAAAGTTGAATTTAACAGATCCGAGATGTGCAGTATTTTTTTCCGAGTGCTCACAGATGTTAATATTGCTGGAAAAAAAACTCTAAATATTATCGATATTTTTTTACGTAGAGTTTTGATATATTTTTACATTCGTGTCTCACATGATTTTTGGTGACAGCTGAGTCATTATTGGCTTTTTGATTGTTTTTTTCCCCCCAGAACTCCCACAAACTGTTTAAATGTTCAATAATTTCATGAAACGTCGCACTCTTCAAGAAGCTCCGACGAGTTTTCCGTTGGTTCTTTCTGTTTTTACAGTTCATATATTCTGTCCGTGTTTGTTTAAGAAAACACGTCTGTTGAGTTCGTGCGAAGCGGATTGTGTTTCCTTCATCATATTTCAAACTTAGCGTGACGAGAACAAATATTTGTGGCGTCTTTTATCTGTTGTATATCATAACCCTTGACACTTTGGTTTTATTTTCCTGAGCTCAGTTTATCTTTTTCTCGTAACCAACCAGAGGATTCTCATTAAATGTCCGTCTTCCCTCGAAGATGGCAGCTAGCAGGATGCTCCTCTTGTTTCAGTTACACATTACCCACAGAACAAAGACTCTCTGTGTAAATTTCCCAATTATTGCAGGCTGAGAAGAGACGTGTGCGACTATTTGGAGGTTTTTAGCAAAACTAGGAGCGTAAAAAATTCCATTCTGACTCATATCAAACACCGTGAAAGCTGTGCGGACAGCGACACACCTCCAAAACCCACACAGATTCAGAGATAGCAGGAATGAAAGGAAAATACTTTTATCTTTTAAAAAAATCAAATTAAAAAAAGTGTCATCTCAAGATGGATTCTGCTTGTTTGTAACCGCGAAAACCTGCTCATGAACATTCCTGCAGGTCTTTATGTAAGATCGAAAAGGTAAAAAGGAGGCTTGTATGTCATAAAATATGACCTGATCACAGAATTACGCCTCTTGTACCTTCTTACGCTCATGCATCATCGTTTCAGACGTTTGATGTGCGATCTGTGGAGGGTGCAGAGCGAGCAGAGGCTACTCACGAGATGGTCTTCATCTCCTTCTTCTCAGCGTCGGGTCGAGCGCGATTCAGCACCTTGAGGAAGTCTGACGTCTTGGCCCTCATACGTGTGTGAATGTAGGCCTGCAGGGGAGAGGAACAGGAGGTCGTCAGTGCACAGCAACCATCACGATTTGCCTCATGAGCTCGGAATCGATCTCAGAGGGGATTAAGATAAACATGTTCTCGTCATCCAGCTTCTCAGCCGTCCATAACTCCCATCACCCACGCCGACTCCCCGCTGTCTTAACACTCAAACATCCGGTTCCATTATCTGTCGCGCGATCGCCGGCTTCAAACAAACCAAAACAAAAGCCCGTCTCATGCCTCCACACTGTAAGTCATTCAAAACATGGCTTTGATTAGGGCTTACAGCTGAGAGGAGACATCCGAAGCATGTCCCGTATTGCGTGTCGTGTACACAAACGCCCCCCCAAAAAAACCTGTGTGATGACTTGAGGGTGGTGGAACAAGTCCTGCCCAGGTAGGGCTGAGCTCACCTGTGGCTGGACTTTCTATTGTAGAGAAAACGGAGGATGGAACGTACGATTACAGAGGAGGGCTTTACAACTCGTCCGTGGTCTGTGATTTGAGTTGGCTTTCTGTTCCACAGGTTCCTCCTTCGTTTTCATTGTGCAGAAAAAATGTTAAACTTCTCATGAGATCACAGAGTCCAACGCTAACAGAATATCTTTGTAGAAGTTACAGAAAGTAAAGCTGAAGCAGTCGAGAAGGTCGATGGTTCAAGCGGCCGCTGTCGTGCCCTAAACGCATCTGACCCCGGCTTCCAAAACAAGTTGGAATATGCAAAAAGACAACTTCCCCTGCAGNTAGCTTAGCTTAGCAAAAAGACTGGGCTACTAGCATTACAAATTAATGTCATTTAATTAGGACTAAAAAGCAAATGTGAAAATGTCATTCTGTAGTTGTATTGGGCTTCGTGTGACATGTTAATTAGTGAGCTGTTTCCAGTCTTTCTGCTATGCTAGGCTAACTAGCTGCTCAGTGCTAGCCATAGCATCTTCTCATTTAGTAATGACGTAAAAGTGAATGAAAATATATTTTCTAAAATGTTAAACTAGTCCTTCACTCGACTGAAAGGAGAACACACAAACAAGGAACTCCGTATGGTATTATGATTTTCTTAACCCTATTATTATTATCACGTTAGCATACTTTATGCTCTTCTTTCCTGACAGCTTGGAGTTTGATTTAGAGGATGCACTGCACAACGGTAAGCTCTGGTTAAAAACAAAAAACAAAAAAAAAGTATGCACATAAATACCTCACAGTTAATCGAGTTTCAGAGATAAACTTGAAAGCTAACCCTCACATAATTTTTTTTAAGGAATAGTTTTGGGAAGTATATTTATTTTCTTGAGACTGGAAATGGGAAAACAGTCAGTGGGCTTAGCTTAACTTGGCACAAAAACTGGAAATGAAGAACCAGAAGGTGAGCCTAGCTTAGCTCAGCACATTGACTGGAAATGGAGAGACTGTAGGTTAGCTTAGCTTAGCACAAAGACTGAAAATGGAGAAACTGTAGGTTAGCTTAGCTTAGCACAAAGACTAGAAATGTGGAAACAGTAGGCTAGCTTAGCTTAGCACAAATACTGGAAATGGAGAAACAGTAGACAGACAGTACTCGGACAAAACAAAGTATAAAAATTTACATTTGCTATGAGGAATTTTTAGGTACTTGTAAAAAAGAAAAGGATATTATTTGGGCAGTTGGGTCCCTGAGTTTCACTTTTGTGCTAACTGAAGCTAACTGGCTGCTAGCTTTACCTTAAATGGCAGATATGTGAGCAGTATTGAGCTTCACTTCTAAGTCTCATCAGAAAGAACATTAACATACTTCCCAAAATGCCAAAACTATTCCTTCACAAGTCACGTCACTAAACTGCACTAAACTGTCGCTGCATGTGATCACCGCTGATTTTAACCTCCACCGTAATCAGAAAGGACTCTCTTCCAGAATCACACCGATGAAAGGGAAGCTGAAGCATCAAACGATTGTCAAAACATTTGTGTTTAAGTCTGTAAAGTCAATTTTTCTATTTGCAGACCCGCGAAAGCCTGACGCGAAGGACAAAGTGAAAGAAGAAGCCCTCGTGAAACAAAAAAGTGCCCCCTCGAACAAATCCGCTCCCCCCGAAGCCCCTGAAGATGCCGAAAAAGAAAAGGCAGAGGAAGGAGCTGCTGTCAGTAAGGAGGCAGCTCCAGCAGGCAGCCCGACTAAAAAGAAAAAAAACAAAACTAAGAAAGATTCTTCCTCTTCTTCTTCTTCTTCTTCATCCTCCTCCTCCTCCTCCTCTTCATCTTCCTCTTCCTCCTCTGAGTCTGAGAATGAAAAGGAAAAGCCTAAAACTGAGAACGAGGAGGCCAAAGCTTGATCCTTCACAGCTTCTTGTCTGCTCTGTGTGTTTTTTTCAGTTTCAGTTGAAAAATGTCACATTAACACTGTTAAGGTGTGTTTTCTCAGGTGTCAGTGAAATAAAGACATTTGGAAACTGAAGCTCCGTGTGTCATGGACTCTTTTTAAAACAAATATATAAATTATAAAGCAATCACTCACCTCTGTACAATATAATAAGATTCCCAACAAGGCCTACACGATCAAAATATGCAATTATTGAAACAAAATTTCCTCTTTATTTTACAGATTTAGTTTGAAATACACAAAAATAATCAATAAAATTACAATAACAAACTGAATTTACAGATCTAATGTAAAATGACATTACCTGCAACCATGAATAAACATTAAACTTCACAAATATTTGCTTTTATTTTAATAGATGATCACATTTTTTCAGTTTATACATTTTAAAAATGTTAATACGGTGAAAATATGCCTAAAAATTGAACCAATTTGTGATAATAAACAGAAAAAAGAAGCATCGGTTCTATAATCGTACATGGATTTCTTTGTTAAATGAGATATTTCTTGCAACAACATAATCTTTCACAACTAAAATATTGAATGAGTGTGTTTTCATGCCTGTGAAATATCTAGAAATTCTGGTAATCTGCCGAAATATAGTGTTTTATCATCATATATGTTATATTTCATATGTAATTCATTGTTTTTCACGAGTAAATAGACTTTTAGAAACAATAAAAAGCCCCAAAATGCAGATGAACCCATAAAATTACACCTAAAAATATGTTTTAATTACAGAAAATTACAGAATTTGTACGAGACGGTGATTTTTTTTTTTGCTGAAGCTTGAAACAAACTGCAAACAACCAACTTTTTCTTGTGTCAAAAAAGACTTTAAACAGCCCAGGTAGCATCGTTTAATGTATTTTTAATCCCAACAAGTGGCTCAAAACCCCTGAAATATTAACTTAGCCATAATGTAATAGCAATAAGGGCCTTTAGTCGTTAAATATTTGCCATGTTTTTGAATAAATCATCCATCTGTGCAGAACAAAGCAAACATGACACAATGATGTGATCAGGGGTTGAAACTTACAGCTTCTGCTCCTCCGAATGCAGTAATATGAGTTAACACCAAACCAGATGTAGTTCAATTTTACAAATATTGTGAATTATTGTGAGAAACAATGTGGAGTGTATGTTTAAGATTCCTTCAAAGTTACTCACTAGTCATGTGTCATTTGGTTTTATCACAAAATGAACGAATTTCAGCTGTGATGTCGGCGTACAAAACATCAAAAACAGTCACCAACTCAAACATGGTGTGAATTTGCTGATCAATAAAGGACCAGATAGCCTTTAAAAGTCAACAAAACAGGACAAAACTCCACTTATAGCCATTTCCAACACATGCAGCTCACTTAATTCCATCTTCTCCACATCTCCTGCTACTTTCATCAACTGCAAAGTCAAACAATTTGACTGATAACCGATTATAATTTGCAGGTATCAATAAAAGTCGGAGTCAAAAGTGCTTTTTTAAAGAGTGATTTATTTTGTTTTCTCAAATGACAATGGTACAGACGACATGAAAGCACGGAGAGGAATCATCCAATACATGGATACGGCATGGTGAGGGCCGAGGGGCAAGCAAGAGTACCAAATGGAGTAAAAGATATCGTATCAAAAATTTCATTTTTTTTTCTCATATATATATTTATATAGGACTAATAATTCTCTTTAACTATGCAAAGCAAGGAATGCCCTTTTTTCCATTTATCTTGAGCCGTGGCTTTCCCTAAGTACAGCCAACGTTATGATCATCCAAATAATAATAATTAAAAAAAACAAAGAGGCTGGGCGGGCGGGGCGGGGCGAGGGCGTCCTGGAGTCCTGTCCGGTGTGGCGTTGAGTCTCGTTGGGCGTGTCCACGGGGGTTTGGATTGGTCGGGTGGAGGTCGGCCTCAGCGGGAGAAGGTTTTACCACTGGGAAGGCAAGAAAAATAAAAAAATCAGACAAAAGATCAAACCACTGGTGAAAACAAAGCTACAAGCATGTAGTTAGCTTAGCTTAGCATCAAGGTAAAAGACAGGTGGAGCCCATTAGCATCTCTAAACAGGTAGCCGACATGTTAGTAGAAGGAGCCAAGAATTAATCCAGCACATGAATCCCCGTAAAACCGCAGTGTTTTCTTTGCTCCTGTTTCTTTTTGTTGGCTCATTTTTCATTTCAACATAAAGTCCTGCACCTGTGTGGAAACAACACAACCACGGCTAGAAGTAGAGACGACTAGAAAGTGTTTTTTGTGCAGTTATGATGCCATAAATCAGAACAAAAGGGGGAAAAGTTGAATTTAACAGATCCGAGATGTGCAGTATTTTTTTCCGAGTGCTCACAGATGTTAATATTGCTGGAAAAAAAACTCTAAATATTATCGATATTTTTTTACGTAGAGTTTTGATATATTTTTACATTCGTGTCTCACATGATTTTTGGTGACAGCTGAGTCATTATTGGCTTTTTGATTGTTTTTTTCCCCCCAGAACTCCCACAAACTGTTTAAATGTTCAATAATTTCATGAAACGTCGCACTCTTCAAGAAGCTCCGACGAGTTTTCCGTTGGTTCTTTCTGTTTCTACAGTTCATATATTCTGTCCGTGTTTGTTTAAGAAAACACGTCTGTTGAGTTCGTGCGAAGCGGATTGTGTTTCCTTCATCATATTTCAAACTTAGCGTGACGAGAACAAATATTTGTGGCGTCTTTTATCTGTTGTATATCATAACCCTTGACACTTTGGTTTTATTCTCCTGAGCTCAGTTTATCTTTTTCTCGTAACCAACCAGAGGATTCTCATTAAATGTCCGTCTTCCCTCGAAGATGGCAGCAAGCAGGATGCTCCTCTTGTTTCAGTTACACATTACCCACAGAACAAAGACTCTCTGTGTAAATTTCCCAATTATTGCAGGCTGAGAAGAGACGTGTGCGACTATTTGGAGGTTTTTAGCAAAACTAGGAACGTAAAAAATTCCATTCTGACTCATATCAAACACCGTGAAAGCTGTGCGGACAGCGACACACCTCCAAAACCCACACAGATTCAGAGATAGCAGGAATGAAAGGAAAATACTTTTATCTTTTAAAAAAATCAAATTAAAAAAAGTGTCATCTCAAGATGGATTCTGCTTGTTTGTAACCGCGAAAACCTGCTCATGAACATTCCTGCAGGTCTTTATGTAAGATCGAAAAGGTAAAAAGGAGGCTTGTATGTCATAAAATATGACCTGATCACAGAATTACGCCTCTTGTACCTTCTTACGCTCATGCATCATCGTTTCAGACGTTTGATGTGCGATCTGTGGAGGGTGCAGAGCGAGCAGAGGCTACTCACGAGATGGTCTTCATCTCCTTCTTCTCAGCGTCGGGTCGAGCGCGATTCAGCACCTTGAGGAAGTCTGACGTCTTGGCCCTCATACGTGTGTGAATGTAGGCCTGCAGGGGAGAGGAACAGGAGGTCGTCAGTGCACAGCAACCATCACGATTTGCCTCATGAGCTCGGAATCGATCTCAGAGGGGATTAAGATAAACATGTTCTCGTCATCCAGCTTCTCAGCCGTCCATAACTCCCATCACCCACGCTGACTCCCCCACTCAAACATCCGGTTCCATTATCTGTCGCGCGATCGCCGGCTTCAAACAAACCAAAACAAAAGCCCGTCTCATGCCTCCACACTGTAAGTCATCCAAAACATGGCTTTGATTAGGGCTTACAGCTGAGAGGAGACATCCGAAGCATGTCCCGTATTGCGTGTCGTGTACACAAACGCCCCCCCAAAAAAACCTGTGTGATGACTTGAGGGTGGTGGAACAAGTCCTGCCCAGGTAGGGCTGAGCTCACCTGTGGCTGGACTTTCTATTGTAGAGAAAACGGAGGATGGAACGTACGATTACAGAGGAGGGCTTTACAACTCGTCCGTGGTCTGTGATTTGAGTTGGCTTTCTGTTCCACAGGTTCCTCCTTCGTTTTCATTGTGCAGAAAAAATCTTAAACTTCTCATGAGATCACAGAGTCCAACGCTAACAGAATATCTTTGTAGAAGTTACAGAAAGTGAAGCTGAAGCAGTCGAGAAGGTCGATGGTTCAAGCGGCCGCTGTCGTGCCCTAAACGCATCTGACCCCGGCTTCCAAAACAAGTTGGAATATGCAAAAAGACAACTTCCCCTGCAGGATCAATAAATAAAAAAATGAAATAACCCCAAAACAAGCACTTGTTATGAGCCAACAAAGATCCACGACTTGTTTCTGCAGAACAGTTTGAGACCAGCTTGTAGAAAATATACCTTCATTCATTCAGTCTCAAAAAACTAAAGTTCTGTTTCCTCGTCGGGCAAATTATTAAATGAGACGTAAAATAAATCATGTTTTCCGGATGAATCTGACAAGAAGTGTTTTAATTTTGCAGATTATTGGGGTTTAGTCGTTTGTGTTACCTCATGACAGAGCAACGCTTGCAGTTTCCCCTCCTTATTTTTGTTGCTAGAACTGTGGGACATCTGAATTTAAGCTCACCTTGGAGCACTTTATGTGGTAGTGCAGGTAGTCCCTGAAGGTGTGGATGAGGTTGATGGTGTTGTCTCTGGCATTGGCATTGGTGTGACGTGGGAACAGGACTGGAAAAAAGGGCAGAAACATCAAATCAAATGAGTGTATTGTGTGATTAAACTGGGAGAAGGCTTTAGTTTCTGCTGTGTGCTGACCAAAGGTGATGTATCCAATGTTGTCCCCGACGGCGGCATCTGTGTCCTTCAGCTCCAGAGGAGGCTCCCGGTGGCTGAACAGCACCTGGGGGGCTGTGTGGCTCGCTCTCCGGCCCTCTTTGAACTCCTTCACACAGTAAAAGCAAGGATAGAGCAACGTTAGTGCCTTTTAATGAACAGGTTTCATTTTAAATGAGCCTTCTGAACTGTACATTTTGTTTAAAATGATGCACCGTTATTCCTATCAGCACACAGAGGGGTGAGGAGTAAGGACACTGGGGTGAGATAGAGCATCATGCTCTATCACCAGACTGCGTGCAATATTTAGGCACTTTGGCAATTTGTTACTGTATCCATTATTGTTGTTGTTATTATTGTTATTATTATTATTACTAATGTTGTGTTGGTGTTGTGTTGTTATTAGTACAACAATTTCCCTGAGGTACCCTACCAAAGGGATCAATACAGTTCTATCTGATCTAATCTAATCTAGACAAAGGTGTAAAGCTAGTTAGCTTCTGTAGTTAGCAGTTAACAGACTGCTGCAGTCAGCTTAGAACGTTAGCTTGGAGAAGTTAGCTTGACTGAGAAGGATAAGCTAAGTAGCGAGAAGGAAATAAGTTTAGTATCTAAATATTCTGTGACTTTTTCCCGTATTTCTCTCTACAGAACACATGAAGGTGTTAGCTAGTAAGTTAGTAGATCGTTAGATAGCTTAGAACGTTAGCTTTGCCAACATTAGCAATCATTGGAACTTAAAAAGTTAGCTTATTTGCTAACTTATCAAATAAATAAGTAAGACGCATATTTTTCCCCCGCTATTTGTAAGTAACTGGAATTTTTGTTAAACAAATTGTATTTTTTGGGTTACTCCTGCAAAAACTAGAGTTGTTTTTTAAAAGAAGTTAGCGTAAATAAAAACATTAGCTTAATGGTAAACAAAGAAATATGTTTCATGTCAACAAATTCTGTAACTTTTTTCCTTATTCTTTCAAAGAGGTTTTAACTAATTAGCGTACGTAGTTGGAAACAGGCTGCTTAAGTTAATGAACTTGATATGTTTGCATTAGAACTTAAAAGGTAAGTTATGTCACTAAATTAAATTAGCCATGTGTTTTTTTTTTAGCAACCACTTAGCTATGTCACAGTCAAATGCGACATACTGATGCTACATTTGGTGTAATACGAGGTTTCCTGTTCTGACTTTAGAGCGTTACCTCCACTTATACCAGACAGACACCTTTAGTTAACCTCTGAGCAGCGACACATGAGCAGCCAACACAGGCAAAGGTGATATGAATGAGCCAGACATAATAACCACTCATTTTAATACCTATTTGTTGATACCATGTGTAGCTTTTTCCACCAAGAGAGAGATAACAGAGATTTTCAACAGTCACAGTTTGAACAATACGACATAAGGGTAGCATTAATCTAAGCAGGTTGTTAATAAGTCGTGTGCTCAAACTGGACAAGATTGTGTATCGCCAGCTAAAGCGACTAAAAATGTCCTTGGAAATGTAGTTTTTTTGGGTTTCATGTCAGTAATACTTCCAAATGTGCATTGACAGCCACACGGCTAGAGACGGTCTTCATAACGCCACACACCTGCATGAAGACTTTGCCGATGATGACGTCGTCGTCGTCTTTGAACACTGTGCTGAACACCACCGTCACTCTGTCTTTCTTGGCCTCCACGTACCTGTGGCGACAACACATCAGTCAGCACCACAAAACCTTCACAGGATTACAAACCGGAGGAAGACCTTAACGGACAAAATCCCACAAACACTAGACCTTTCAGTCCTAAGCTGAGACCTGGCTCATTAAAAACAACCTTCTGTTTTTCTAAAGGTTTCTCACAGCCTTTACATAAGCTACCAGCTGAACTAAAAGCTTCCGATCTCTCCCCGACGTACATGGACTCGTCGTCTCTGTAGTGGACCACGGCCCTGCTTTCGCCCTCTTTGCCTTCCTCCTGGAACTTGAAGTACTTCTCAAACACCGAGGCGAAGCAGTTTCTCTTCAGCATGCCAGCCTGGTGAACGACCTCGTCTTTGTTGGTGGGTAGAGCGTCCAGGTCGTACAGGAGGGACACGTTGTAGCCTGAAAGGAAGACGGCCGGAAACAAGACATGATTTTAATGTCTCATTGTTTTGCATTTACCATTCACAGTTTTCTAGAAACCCTCTGAACCCCAAGCAGTTGCTTTACCGTCAGATTTTGACTCATTGTGGGCTAATTTTTTCCTGCAACATAAAGTCCTGCACTTCTATGGAAGAGAGAGAGAACTCAGAAATATTTTGTGTTCAGTGTGAGACAGTTCTAATGACATAAATCATTTAAAAAAAGAAAAAAAAACCTTTTGAATACTCTAGATATTTTACTACTTACGATTTAAATAGTTTCCATACTTGTCTCCTGTAAACACTGCCTGCAGTTCAGCTGAATTTCTGGCATGTTGCTCACAGCCGAGTCGTTCATTTTAACAGAATCTGGTTGGTGCACACTGTTCAGATTCAGCAAATGTTTGGAGCAAGGTGATTTAGATTAGATATCATGATTTGGTTGTTTTCTGATTGAACGTCACAGATGAGTGGTGAAAGAATGAAAAGATGATGATTCTCTGGTATGGTAGAGCCATGTTGGTGATTTTTCTGAATATTTATGCGGCTTTAAACCCAGACAGCAGGTTTTGGGGTTCAGAGGTTCACCAGTAATTTATAAAAAAGAATATTGGCAAACTTTCTGAGAACTTACCAGCCTCTGTTGGAGCCAGGAAATTCCCATAAACCCTCTTGAGCAGCTGAAATTTAAAATACGACGGTTATTTGTGTTGCACTTCTCTAAAAGCGGGTTTCAAAAGCAGCACTTCACAGAAAGACAATGACACAGAAGCAAACGGGGAAAAAAAAGGTCAAATCTTTGGTCACAGGAAAGAAACAATTAGACTTGTGGTCTAAACAATGTGTGATTACTCTAATTATGTATATTTTGTCCAGGCTTTGAGTCTGATGCTGCTGCTGCTGCCTTGATGCCAGAACAGAGAACAGGTCCGTAGAGGGAAAGAGAATTCTTTTGATCACTCTTTTCAGAATGATTCCCACTTCAGCGATTTTCACAGGAATCCTCTGAGACGAAGCAGGAGGTTTAAAGAAATGTCAACACCAGTAACCGCAGAGACAGATAAGCAAACCTGCTGCACAATACAGGACTTGTGCAGCGGCAGGAAGGAGGTGTTTGTCTTCTGCAGGTAACTGAGGAGGGGGGCCTCCTAATAACCACCTGTCATTCTAAAATGAACCCAGGCAGCAGAAATATGCAAATCAGACGCAGGTATGGCAATAATGCACCACCAAAAGTCAACAAAATAAATCTCCTGCGTTCTGACATTGTTCCTCATATTCAATCTCGGCTCTGTTTTAGTGGAGCCGGACTGGAGAAGAATGTGCGAGAATAAACAGTCCCTTTGACAAAACAGCACACTGTCTCCTCTGACTGCTTTCCAGGCAGACTTTTCATCCGACTGGCTGTGACACCGCTGAGCCCCATTCACTCATCCCTCCGCTCTCGAGTCGAAGGGAACGAAGAGGGAAGTCTCTGGACGGCAGCCAAACCCGTTCACACACTCGCAGTCAGCGCTTCCTCGCCTGCAGTGACTCACACCGGCTCACTTCCTGTTTCGACCAGAAGCCTCAGCAGCTGCTTTCTTCCTTACATGGCAACAGAAGCTCTGCTGCTGGAGGTGTGTGAGTGTGCACAGTGTGAAAATGACCTCATTCTACTTCTTTTTTTGTGTCTGTTAAAACATCTGATTGACATCAAAATCCAACTTTGACAGCGTTCTTGTCTGAGCTCAGTGCTACAGTGAGCAGGTTCAGGTTTGAAGGTATATTACCGCTGAAATTACAAGAATGCGATAAAAACCAGCTCTCAGAAGACAGCATGCAATTTATTCTGGCACCAGAGGCAGTGTGTGAGAAAACCACAAACACATTGTAAAGACAAGATAATCAGCTCTTGATTTGTGATATCGTAATTTTAGACAGTTTGGGCTATTTTCCGTGCTGCTCTACCCGTCATGAGGATGTGAAACAAGACGTCTGTGTTATAAAAAGACACTCTTATGTCTCTTTTTTCTGTTCTACCTCGTCAGCGCCGTGCTCCTGCAGCTCCTTGTAGAACTTCAGCGAGATGCTGACCATCACTTTGGTCTTGTCCCCGTTGGGGTTGGAGATGTGGTACAAGACGCCATCGAAATCTGCAGCGGAGACGGACAAACGTTAGCGGCCGCAGGTGATGAACGCGGGACGAGCTCCTGAGGCTCTTTCCTTCTGACACACTGACACATTTTGTACTTGGACAAACGTCTTAATTAGCAACCTTAATGCACATCAGTACATTTAATTATGTCACTCAGTTCTACATGCAGCGTTTACTGGCAGAGAGTGAAGAAACAGCCCACATTTTTCCACAATTTCCAGACCAAACGATTAACGTACAAAACAAAGAAAATAATCATTAGTTGCAACCGTAGTTAAAAATCTGTTTCACCTCCAACAACAACCTTTGTAATAAACACATAGAAAACATGCTGGCTCTAAATCTAATTGTCTGCTTTAGTTATTAAGCACACAGAAACACCAAATATTAGTTGTAGTTTACTAAGAAAATAAAGAAAACTCCCACAGGTGTTACACTAAACACTGCAGGACACATTAGAGGGCAGCTGTCATGCAGGGTTTTTTTTTTTCTCTACAGCTGTTAAACATGTGGAAACAAATTCTTTCAACAAATATTGGAAGACATTTGCAGGTTCAGGCTTTGGTGTGGTGATCTAAACTACAAACAACGATGTGGTAGCCTCACTTAAGATGGCATCACGACATGTAAAAGACATTTCTCAATAGATATCTACCACCAATCAAACAACAAGCCGCGTAGCTGTTTGGTGAGATTTAAAAAGAGGAATCTGCAGTCAACGGGGAAGCTGCTCACCTGCGAACGTCACATCGACGGCCTCTGGTTTGGTTCTGCAGGGAGAAAAGAAAATGAAGAGACGGCTGTAGTCTGTGAAGCTTTTGATAGTGTCTGATCGATTGAATACTATAACGAAGCAAGCCCCCAAACAGATCCCAGATCCAGCTTTTTCAACTGAGGATGTGAAGATGTGCAGCTTTCCTTACATTAAATTAAAGATCCAACCCTTAGCTTTAGAAGGTCTGACATTCTAGAAGCTAAAAATACTATTTACCCAGATATGAATGTGCAGACGGATCAACAATCCAAACATAGATGCAAACATACACAGATGCAACCTAAGACGGTCTCTGTTTGCTGATATTCATATTCCAGAATCTTACATAATCGCCGGTATTTTTATTCGCAGCGTCTTATTTTTAAAAGCATTGTTTTGGGGGGATGCGCAGCAGTAAGTGAATACTTTTCGTGGCGGATGCTGCAGCGACTTGTCCAAGCTGCATACTGTGCATGCTTCTAGGAGCCGCTGCCGGCTCTGCACGGAGTCAAAGGCTTGACTCAGCTTGACTGCAGGAATGCGGAAGCTGGAGAGAGAGGGGTGTGTGTGTGTGTTAGCTCGTATGTAGCCGCTTGGAAAGGATGCAAATTTATGTCCTTTATGAAGCGATAAAAGCACGACAATAAAACGGGATCAGCTGTGTGATTAGTGTATAATGAGAGGGGACACCAGCTAGAAGCAGTTTTATTATGCTGACAGACCTGTTGGTGCAATTATCCTCATGTCTATGTATTATTTTACCTGCTCTGTACCCCACGTTATAACCAATCCATATGAGATGGCATTAAAGGAGCACTTCCAATTATATAAAGCAGTTTGTCACTTGTCAAAAAGTGACTGCAGCTTTGCCATTGCACTTGAAATGCACCACACTGACTTGATTTCATCCATCAGGGTTATATTTTACAAATTGTAGACCATAAGACAATTGAAAAAGCCATAATTCATTCATGTATATTTAACGTCTATCTTTAAATCATGTTAATTAGAGTCTAAGCAAGAATATTACACACACCAAACCAACTAAACAAGAGAAACAACACTATAGCAGGGCCTATAGTCAGTAAATATTAGGCCTGATTACTCTAAAATTGTATTTTTTAGTGATGACAGTCCATAAAGTGTCACATAGACCCCTCTGCTGTCACACAGCTGTGTGTACTTGCACGTATTACTGTTAAATTCACATAAAAGTGGCTGTAGATTCATATAAACTGGGTTTAATAAGAAGGGCACAATGTTAATGCACCAATTAATATAATAATTAATATATTTTTTAAGTTTGTGGCTTTAAATCAACATATAAAACAGTTTGGCCTCCGTCAAATGTAAAAAATAATGATAAATAAATAAAAATACCAGCAACCACCAACAGCTGAGTTACGGTTAGCTAGCTACTTTCATGCTATGCAACCTCAAAAAATGTTTTAAATTGTTTTATTTAGTATTTTTGAGGTCAACAGCAGCAATATTCAATTATTAAATTGTTATCGTACATTTAGGAAGTGTTGTGAAATCGCCTGGAGGGGATCAAATTAAACGGGGTGACGAGTTTAGCCACAACACTGACCGTGCAGACACACCCCAGCTTCGGGCGAACCAGCCACGGCGGACCACCGAGCTAATTCAACGCTATTTTTAGCACTTATTCACACACAACAGGACAATATAGCTCCACTGCGCGATGCTTTGGCCGGTTATAGTTGCACAAGAAGCCCGGCTGCATCGTTAAACGCAGCCACGGTGTTTGCTCGGAGGGGCAGCTAGCCGCCGCTAGCAGCTAAGTGTAACAATGATCGCTCACCCGTTGGACGCGCCGTCGAACTTGAGCGACAGCGTCTCTTCTATAATGCGGTTATTGATTTCTAACAGGATCATCGCAGCGGACGCCGGTGTCGAGGAGAAAGGGGAAGAGTGGCCGGTGCTGATCGGTGGGATTAAACCTCTTTGTGTCAAATTCTGCAAATTTTTTCCTCCGTTGACAGACCAGACCGCTTCCGTCGAGGCTCCTTCCGCCTGCAGCTTCCGCGTATTTTACACTGAGGACCCCAGAAGCTTGGGGTGGCTAAACTGGTGCCTGTAATGAATTCGTAATGACAATATTAATAACTGGGGC
>NW_007580081.1:0-25511 GCF_000690725.1 Stegastes partitus | reverse complement strand
AGAAGTAGTAATTATTTACTGGATGAGCTTCTTTCTCTCACCAGCACCTGCATCACACTTTCGCTGAAAATGGTGCAATAATTATGTTAAACTTTTAAACCTCCTTTCCTGCACTAAACAGGTATTGTAATCCAAAATTATCCAGTTATGTTCAGCATTGTTGTGTTAAATGAAGCTATCAAGTCAATTATTTTAAATTACCTCAATTTAAATTAAATTTTGAATCAATTAACACAGAAATTTGAGTTTTAAAAAGTTGCACTATGTTATTCTGGTGCAACATTATTATGTCAACACAACTCATCCAAAAAAATAAATAAATAAAAGATTGATCTAAATCAGTAAACTTAATGTTCCCATCTTGCAACCATGCGTTTAATTAAGTGTTGGCAGAAGGTCTGTTGAATTTCATTTGGGTATTTATTTGATAGTTAATGTTATAATTCATGTGATGTGCACAGACTAATTAGAGGTACAGGTGACTTTTGAGTTATTTGTGAGGCTGAAGAGTATTTGAGGGGGAAAAAAATCACCCATCAGCAAAACATTAAAAAATTCTGTCTGTCTGCGTTGATAATACATCAAAATACAGCAACTTATGACATAATAAATATGTTTTCATTATTACTCAGCTACCTGTTGCCCCACATTTTGGTTATTTACTGTTATAGTCGTCTCATGCTGCTCCCACTTCGTACTGTAGCTGTAATTACTGAAACTTGGACATCAGAGTTTCAGTTAGCATTAAGAACAAAACAAAAACGACTTGTTCCATATTTTAGAAAAGGAGATTAATGACAGTAACAGAAGCTATCATACAAAAACCTCCTGATATTATCTCTGTTATTGTAAAATAAGATATTACCCTGTTCTTAAACACATTATAACTTCTTTAGGCATCATAGATATACATAATTTTCAGTACTTAGAGCATCACACAGCACCAGACAGGATTACCAACCGTGCGACGGACAAGCAGCTGCCCCAATAATTTAAATAATTACAATCTTTGTCGTCCAGTCGCTGTCTGTCGTCATGAAGTTAATGCCAGTTTCCTTCATGTCATTTTCTTTCCTGCTTTTGCTCAGTGAACTTTCGTCCGCTGCTTGTGATGCTTTCTCCTCCAGCCCGACTGCCTTCGATCTCATCTCAGGGGTTTTCTTCCTTAGTGTCCCACTGAAGAGGAGTTAAAGGGACCGAGGCTGATCGTTTCCCTCCTTTGAGGCTTCAGGTAAGGCGTCTGGTGAGTACATGAGCTTTATTTTGTCATTTCACTTTCAGATCAAGTGAGATTCTTTTCCAGCTGTGCAAACTCTTACAGTCGTCCTCGAATGTGTCCACACCCTCCCATTAAAGAAAAGGCAAAATTCACAATAGTCACTGAAATAAGTAGAAACTGAAAAAAGTGATAATAAATTTAAAAAATGCTAAATAATAATTTAGTGAATTAAGACATTGCTTTAGAATTGTGGTTGAGAAGAATAGTTTAAATAATAATAATAATGGACAAATTGGAGCACTTTGCTGATGAGCAGTGGGCCAAAATCTCAATTCAGCTTATTTCAGTGGCAGCTGTTTTTTTCCTTCTTTAATGGGAGGGTTTGAATACATTTGAGGACGACTGTAAACCAAATATAATCTAGATGGTTATTTCAGATAAGCAGATCCAGATGTTTTGATGCCCTGAGGCTCTTTAACATGATGGAACACGAACAAGTCTTCTGTGTAATTGCAAGGTAGATGCAAATAATCATCAGTCATCCAGTTCAGCGGTTTACCAACAAGACGAAGTTCAAGATTGTGATAAATAAACTCCTATAATGCTAAGATTTAAAAGCCAATGTCACAGTCTTTTAGTTCTTTTACGTTGCAGCCACAGACCTCCACTTATATGCAGGAATTCACCCTTCTCTCCCACCTGATTTCTTCTTCCTTTCCACCTGTCCACCATGTGTACCTTAGATAAAAACCTCCTGTTATCTGTTCAGCTTGTAAAAAGGCTTTTAGCACTACAAACAAAATTCCAGGCAGATATCTCAAAGCGTCTGCGTGTTAAACCGAAACTACTGTATCTT
Organism: Stegastes partitus; assembly: GCF_000690725.1. Classification (NCBI taxonomy): domain Eukaryota; kingdom Metazoa; phylum Chordata; class Actinopteri; family Pomacentridae; genus Stegastes; species Stegastes partitus. Next base: position 23,436 of record NW_007580081.1, on the reverse strand, counting down.
GCGCTGCAAGGGAGTAAATGAGGGACGAATAAGGGAGCGGACTGACCCTTTAAATGTGTTTATTCTCACAGTGACTCAGTCGACAGAAACCGTCAGATCAGAGAGGGAAACATGTGTCTTTTGACGATTACATTTTATAGGATTTAAGGATTGTAGCAGATGTTTAAAGCAGTCAGGGGTTAAAGAAATGGACACAGCTACAAATAAATCCAGTAACAAAGTTTTAGTAAGTATTCACAGAGGCCATTTTCTGCATAAGCCACACTTTGATGCATAATGTGATGTGATCTCACACCTAACAAGGACGCGGTTCAGTTCAGTTCATGAACTCTCCGAAACCTGCTGGGAGATTTGAAAGGCGTGTTATCGTTTAAAGAAAACACCAAAATGACGCCATTTATCAGAGACAGAAACTGTAAAAACTGAAGAATTTGTCAGATTTTCAACTTTCCGAGGGCCCTTGAACTAGTCGTCATTAATGTGTTGTTCCATCTGAGAATTAAAGCAAATCTAAGCTGAAAGTTGGGATGTTTTAATCAAAATAATTTTTATTTGACATGTTTAATTTATAAACATGTCAAAAGAAAAACTAGATTCTGTAAAAACTAAAAAAATAAAATAAATAAATTAACCTAAAAATCGACAAAAATTCTGTTTTGTTTTTTTGGCTGAGCTGCAGTCGGTGACAAGTATCGATGATCAATGATAAATAAATAGTGAAACAACATTAAGTAAAAAAAAACCCTCTTGTGTGTTGTTTCCGTAAAGGTGCAGGACTTTAATGCAGTGAAAACTGAGGCCACAGGGAAATAAAAAGGCGACGGGATCACATTGTTTGGAGTCCAGAGGCTAAAAATGAAGCAACTCAAGGTGATAGTTAGAAATATGAAACTTCAAACTAAGTTCAGTCCCTAAAATTGAACTAGTTCAAGATCATTTCTTGCAGAGTGGAAGCTGAGTGGAGTTTATTTAAAGCGTGTAATATACAGTTTATCTTATAATATTATATAAATCAGTGCTGAGCGTCAGGGAGGTGACAATAAGGTGATGCTGCAAGGTCAGAGCCTGCAGCAGTGAAATTCCAAAAAACACATTCCGAGCGTAATTTGGTGTATAAACAGGGAATCTTGTCCAGTTTCGGGTTCCAAACAAACACGTTGACGAGATGATGGAGTCGCGTGGGATCTTACGGCATCTGACCTCAGCACACAAACCTTTGAAGATCACAATCTGTCAGCTGCAGAACAAACATTTTCTGTTCACTGGAACAAGACTGAAAAGTATCCAGATGTCAATCAGCCCTTCCACAGAAGTGGACCGTGAGCCCGTTTCCCGTTAAGTTGGTGTTTGTGCCAACTTCCAAGTTATTTTCTGAAAAGAAACGCGATACAGTAGCAAAACAAATACACCAGGTCCACGGTTTGCTGCAGCTTAGCTGGACGTCTTCTAAGAAACTACAAGGGACACGTCCTTCACGAGTGTACGTCAGCTTTTGTTTACAACTGAAGAGATCATTTGCAAAAACAGATAACTAAACCCACTTTTCCATCGTCTACCTGAGACAATATCAAACTTGACTAATCCCTATTGTTGTCATGTCTACTGAGTCAAATCCACTCAGCTTCAATTTGTTTGATATTATCTCAAGCAAACAACAAAAAAAAACGTTTTCTGAAAACCTACAAAAATGGAGTGATCTGTTTTAGCAATTGAACTCTTCAACGACGTGTTTGTTGAACCAATCTGGTTTTCAGCCAACCAAAAACATCACACGTCACCCCGCTGCTCAGATCGCTTCACTGGCTTCCAGTTGCTGCCCGCATCAAATTCAAAACCCTGACGCTTGCTTACAAAACCACAATGAGAACAGCTCCCTCCTACCTGAGCGCTCTCATTCAGATCTACACTCCCTTCTGCTCACTACACTCGACCAACCGAAACCACCCGATACAACCACGGCGACAGGGCCCGAGGTCGATAGCTGGACTCTTCTCCTCTGTGGTTCCACGGTGGTGGAACCAAACTCTGTTCAATCTGCTGACTCTCTCTAAGTCTTGAAGAAAAGACTAAAGACCAGCTCTTCACTGAATACCTTTGCACTTGACAGCCGGCCTGCTGTTGGCATCGACGCCCGATCACACTTGAATTTGTTCTGTGGCACTTATCTGGATTGTTTTCTCCTCACTAGGTCCTTGCTTGTGTTCTATCTGCTCTCAGATGTGCGCCACTTTGGATAAAAGCGTCTGCTGAATGAAACTAGACCTGCGTTTCCGTCCATTGCGACATCAACCTTTGACCTTTTCTCAGCCTGCTCCCAGCCGATACAAACACACCGTCCGCATCCTGGTACCCTGATCCCCGCATTTTAAAGCATTCATCGATTTGGTTTATCATCAAAGAATGTGAGGTATAAGATGAACTATCTCTCTTTTACGTCCTACATCGGATGAAGAAAAAAGTTGGAATGAACTTACAGAAAAGTGGAAAGAAAAAGAGACACAGAAACAAAGAAATGAAGACAAAGAGAGAAGCTAGCGGGCGATTTACTGCTGGGAATCTAAAATCTCCTGAGGGAGCTTCTATAGCTACAAACTACCGGAAAGCAAAACCAACTGAATCGTTGTTTTCCACAGTTTCATGCTTTCTTCTTCATTATTTTAAATCTTTCTTGGGAACTTTAACAGTTACAAACATGATTCAGCTCAAGCATGAAGTCGGTCTAAGTGTGACAGGATATGAAACCACAAACAGAAAAACAGCCAAAGTCTCCAGGAACCAGAAACAGGCCGTTCTCGTTCGGGGACTTGCTGATGAGGGCAGTGTGGCAACATCCTGATCGTTGCATGTCGTCTTCAAGCTCAAAACCTGATTGAAGTGATTTTTGGAGACAAAGGGGAGGCAGCGGTGTGTCTGGATGTACATTTTTTTTTTTAATGCAGAGAGCGAGAGGAGGGCGGCCTCCGACGGTCCCCTGTCATTATAACCATGTAGTTATCATTTTTCTCCGCGTGCTCACTGATGTTTTTCGCGCCGCGGCTCCTGCCCAGAAATTCCCACCGAAATAACAGAAATAACAATGCATCACTAAAAACAGGACACACGCTGGTTAATTATAGTTTAGAGACAAAGCGTAAGAACAGATGAGTGGAGTAACACCAGGCTTTTGCAACCGTAGGAGTGAGAACATTTCAGCAATCTTCTGATTTATGAAACGCTTTGCCACACAGCTGGTTCCCCAAAGCCAGTGACATAATGATGCAGCAGGCACAGAGAGGACGTTGTTCACTGAAGCATCAGTTCATTTATAGAAATAAACACTAAAGTAAAAAGATTTGATGTTAGTGAGCGTGATGTTGCACATTCAAATGAGGAAAGTATTTTTTATGTTGAATTTTGAGAAACAGTAAAATGATCTGATCACACAACATCACACTGGTGACAGGTGTAGAGCCTTTTCTTTTTTTCTCACTATCTGACATTAAATCAGATGAAACTTTTCCTGTTTTAGGTCAGTCAGAATTACCAACATTATTTCTATTTCCAAAACACCAGAATAATGATTTTTTAGAGAATTTCTTGCTACTTTCTTCCTAAAACAGGAAACGTTTAGTTTGAAAAAGTGTCTTTTTATTTAGGTTATGTTTAACTGATGACAGTTCGCTCCCAAAGTACGACTTAATTCATCTCCGTCTTAAAATCTGCTTTTGTATTGTTTAAGTTTTTTTCTTTTTCTGTCGAGGAAATGGTTTTATTTTACAGCTACATGTTTCTTATCCGTTTTGGCAGTTGTCGTTGGCGTCTTTACGTGTCAGAAGGTTTCACCATATACATGTGATCACATGGGTGTTTAGTAACCTGCTGGGAAAGGGCACAGAACATTGGGTCAGCTTATGAGAAAAAAAAAAAAAAAGTTGCGTCAGTGTTAGAGGGATGCTCTTTGGCATTTCATTTTGCCTCATTTGGGCGTAAAGCTGTTGTCATCTTTGAAGGCGGCGGTCAATCCAGCACAAAAGGTGAGTATCAGAAGTGATTTATTCTCTTTTTGATGGAAACTACAGGGATTATACTTTTAATTAATAAAACTTGCTAAAACTAAACTGGTGTGTGCTGAAACACTGACATGACCAGCCGGTTGCTCATGTAGATATTTCTGTGTAACTGACATTACTGAGTCAGTTTACTGTCTACATTTACTCTTAACTACTTTGAGCTTCTCTACAGTTTAAAGGGAACTTGTTAGGCTCTTCCTTGTTTTCTGCCATATATATATATGTGTATTTAGAGATTAACGGTACAATGTCAGATGTGCATAATGAACTTGGCCAAAGTTTCAGATTATGAGATCAATGTATGTAAAAATATACAAAAATGAATACAGGCAGCACCAGCTTACGAGCATAGGGTGCAGGCTTCCAGAAGTTGGCCAATCAGAAGAAGGTGGGCTTTTAGGGAGGGACGCCTTAAAGACGCGGGAGCTAAAACAATGTTTCACACAGAGATTAAATAGAGAGGTTACACAGAGGATTTTAAAAAAAGTAGTCAATCATGTAAAGCTACTTCAGTTGAGTTCTAGAGTAAAAACACTGAGAAAACGTCCCCTTTACGGTTCGCCCATACTCACAGTAGCAGCTGTTGAGCAAAGATTATGTAGGCTCACTTTAAAGCTGCACAAACATGATGACAAAAAAAATGTTTGTAGTTTTTAAAGTCACTCAAAAGAAATATGTTGCATGATTCTAAGTGTAACTTTGTCAAATTTTCTGGTGGAGTGTTCTCATTGCTATGATGGTGTTTTATATCAGTCTGTTTTCCATCCACAGCCATGTCGTACACTTATGTCTTTGATGAAGATTACTTTGACCAGAATGAATCCTACGTTGTAGACGGTGTCTTTACCCCGAATCCAAAGACGTTTGTGTGTGAATTAAAACCACTGGAACCCACAGCAGCCGTGACCATGTGTGTCATCCTCACGGCCATCTTTTTACTGGCGATACCGGGAAACCTGCTGGTGGGCTGGGTGATCGGCACCAGCAGGAAGCCGCTGACTCCGTCAGATGTGTACTTGTTTCACCTGACGGTGGCAGACGGTCTGATGGCCCTGGTGCTCCCGTTCTACGCCGTGTCGGTGGTCCGGGGTTGGCTCTTTGGAGACTTCATGTGCAAGCTCATCAGCCTCATCTTCGAAGCAAACTTCTACACCAGCATCATCTTCCTGGCGTGCATTAGCATCGACCGCTACCTTGTGATTGTGCGCGCCAGTGAGACACTCGGGAGTCGCCAGAGGATGTGCAGCCGGCTCCTCTGTGCAGCCGTGTGGGCCCTCGGGTGGGCCCTCGCTCTGCCCGCCCTTTTCAACGACGCCTTCGTTCTTGACAAAGATACAAACAGGATGATTTGCTCTGAACAATTCGACATCGGCAGTGCCATCTTATGGAGGCTCACCGCTCGTGGGTTCCTCCATGTTTTCGGCTTTCTGGTCCCTCTGACGGTCATGTTAAGCTGCTACAGCGTCACCATCTGGAGGCTGCTGCACACTCGTGGTTTCCAGAAGCATCGGGCCATGCGAGTGATCACAGCCGTGGTGATTGCGTTTCTGCTGTGCTGGACACCGTACCATATAACCATGGTGGTGGACCTGCTGATGAGGGCTGACCTCATACAGTATGGCTGTGCTATGAGGATTTCAGTAGACATTGCCTCGACTGTAACCAAAGGCCTGGCTCTGTTCCACAGCTGCATCAACCCTTTCCTCTACGCATTCGTGGGGGAGAAGTTCAGGAAAAAGATGTCACTACTTCTTCAGAGGAAACGCCAGGAAAGGTTGTCGGGGTCGAAGTTCAGCAGGTCTTCGTCTCAGACCTCAGATGGTGGAGCTGTTTTCTGAAGCTGTAAAATAAATACTGCTTTGCCACATTTTTACTGTGACACGCTGATATTTCGCAGCGTGTTTAAAATGACCATGTTCGTCATCTTGGTCCTAACATTTGCAGTATTCTCAGTATGAAAGTGTGCACTTAAATGTCAAACGATTCAACCTTGTGTCATCTTACAACAATCACATGACTTCTAAGTTGATCAGTAGGTGTCTGCTCTTATGCAAAGTTAAAGTTTAGATGTTAAAACTGTAGGCCTCTCAGTAGGAACTCAATGCAGCAAACTCAGTAGACCTCTCATTATTAAATTGTCTTCACTGTCTGGATTTACCTGATCAAGTCCACACCAAACACAAGGCTGGTGTTTGGTCATTGAGTTGTTACAGAAACTTAGATTTCTTAGAAACGTAGAAACCCTGATGCTAAGTCGGAAACAGTTGCCCAAGCCGTGTAAATATTGCACCGTCTGTTGCTCTGATTCCTGTTGCAACTACTCAGAGATTTTTTTACTTGATCAGAATTCTTCCTGTATCCGTTTCCGTCTTTGTGAAGTCTATTATATTTTTTTTACAAGTATTTCCCACATGGAGCCATGATGCAGACATGGGGATAGATTTAGTCCAAAACTGAGAAAGTTCTGCTCGTCTTTTTACTACAAATCGCAGTTTTTTGTTTCAGCGATCACAGGTGTCGTCATTTAAGTGATATCGCACACCTCTGTCGTCAACTGTAGGTACAAGAGGGAATGTCATAACTTCATAAATGTGGAAGATTACTTATCAGGCTTACAGAAAGAGTTAATAATGACAATACAGGTTATTTTTTCTCTTTGTAAGGAAGTCATCTGAAGTTGGACAGTGCAGGATGTTTCAGTCTACTTCAGTGTTATAGCAGTGGATCATAATGTGACCCACTGCTGCCATCTATTGTCATTCCTCTGGTGATGCTTGTTCAGTCTTTGAGCTGCGTTCATTCCTCCTTGTTGCTCAGTCGTGAAGCCTCCAGAGCTACATGGTGATATCTACTAAAGATCTTCTGTGCATTCTATGATTTAACGTGTTTTTAGTCAAACAGTGTTGGAGCGCATGTATTTGTTATCTGTAAATGAAATGCACCAAAAGGAATTCAACCTGTTACTGTGTTGTATGGGCCCTCAATTCCTATGAATTTCTATGTTCATGAGTTTATTTATATTATCCAAGCATTTATATGCCGTAACGTTTGTGTAAACTATGAAATAAATATTGCTGTCTGTGTAGTAAAAATGATTAAAAATGATTTTCAGATGCTGTGCTCTGATTTGTGAATAAATAAAAATAAAATGCTTTGCTGTTCTCCCTGTTCTGACTGATTTGTTCTTGTCCAGAATATATGGAATGAAAGTCTGAATATATATCATGGAAGATTTTCCCCAGAGTAATTTGCAAAAGTGTAATTTAACTATTTTAGTTTATCATCATCATCATCATTGTTACAACCCAGCTCGAGAAAAGGGAAGCAACAGAACCAGATGTAATTGGTTTAAAAGTAACAATAATTATTTAAAGGAGTTCATCAAAACAACAAAACTGAGGAGGAAACAGGGCGTAAAGGTGCTCCCTAACTTAACCAGACAAAAGATCTTATAACTAAAAGCCTGCTGACAAAACAACAACAAAGTAAGAAAAACAAAAAACAAAAAACAAAACAAAACCAGCAAGTTCAACAGAACAACAAAAATGGTTCAACATCAAAGCATCCCAAACAGCACCTTCTGAACTGGAAATAAAAACAATCCTCTCACTGAGCCCTGTCCCACAACAGTTTTAGGAGAAGCGCCTTTACATAAAACAAACATCCTCCTGTCAGAATCAGGCACTGCTGCGCTGCATACAGCCACCTTGATCGGCTTGGCTCCGCCCATCCACCCTGGCCCAATCAGCAACCGGCAACGGCACAGTTAAATTTACATAACGAAGAAACACAACAAAGACGTAACAATCATCATCTTCTTCTTCTTCTTCTTCTTGCTAGTAGTTGCAGAAATAGCGCTAGTTACACTGATTTTTATTTAAGTTTATTTCATTTTAAGTAATACGAACCAAAACATATCACAAACAATTTCTAAATGTCAAATAATATATTACAACATGTTGACAGTACTTTTTTTTTTACTACTCTTAGACCTATTATTCATATTATTATAAATCCTAATGTTATTGCTGTCAGTAGTGGTAGTAATAGCAGTTATACTGGGACAGAAAACTAAATGTAAATGTATCTTGTTTTTTTTCCCCCATCAATGAATTAGTATTACAATTGCTCATTTTTCTAAAAACACATTATCACATAATTGATAATAACGAATTATCATTATTGTCATTATTATTAGTAGTAGTAGTAGTAGTAGTAGTAATGGTAGTATTACACTCTTTTATTAGTGACACTATTTGTCCACCAGATGGCGAGCATTAGGCACAGTGCACCCGGTAGAAAAATGAAAATAAATAAAATAAAATTGAAATAAAAATAAATAAAAAGATGTAAAGAAGAAGTATGGACAATCTTGAGTTTTTTTGCGAGTGCCACCTTCATAAAACACATTTTATTATCCGGAAAAGCCCAACAATTTGGTGTTTACTAATTAAATTAGTCGTCACCAGCCCTCGTAACCAGGACTCCATTTCCCAGAAGTCAGCGCGACTGGCGCAATAATGTCCATGGAGCTGATGAGCCTCTGCAGTTTGAGATGGAGCACATGAGGTATGTCACGTTACTGTTACTGTTTTGTCCTTAAAATAACTAACGAGTAAATTATACTTTCTTAACGGGAGGCCAGCTCAGTGTTGTGTAAACAGGCTCCAATTTATTTTACTTAAAAATTCGTTTAAAAAAATTGTACTGGCAAAAGCGACAAGAGTGCATTGTTATAATACCATTATATAGTTAGCCAGCCAGCTAGCTTGCTAGCTCCAACTTCGCACCTGTGTTGTAAATGTTGTGCAATGCGGTGACTTAATGTGGTCGTTGTGACCCACACCTGCGGTCAGGTTTAGCATGTTAGCAGCTAACGGCAAGTTGAGCTGTGTTTGTGTGTGTGTGTGTGTGTGTGTGTCCGCTGGTGTGTGCTGCCCTGACATGCTAACCCACTTGTGTAACTTGTTTGCATTGCTGCTTAAAAATCTCCACACGACTGTTTTAGTCCTCAGGAGGAAACTATGATTCACTAGCAAGTAGCACTAAAGAGACAGAATTTCTGAATCACTTATAATAATTAGAAATGTAGCTGAGAACAGCAGCTTTATCCAGCAGACGCTGTCACACTTGTTTGACAATAGAGCTGAAGCTGTTCAAAATGATCTCTCTTTATTGACAGAAAATACACTGACAACAATTTGGATAATCAACTAGGAGACTAATGCTAACAATGCACTGGCTCCGTCTTCCTCTTGTCAGTGCATTTATTGGTGTTTTTACTCATGATGACGCAAGTCGGGCTTCATGTCCATTGTTGATTTTGTCAGTCATGTCAGAAAGAATTGCCTCCCACATGTGAAAGTATTAATCCTCACTTGTGGGGGGCTGGAGTCTATCCCAGCTGACTTCACACAGCTGTCTACACTTAGAGACAGACAACCAAGCACACTTACATTCACACCTACGGACAATTTAGAATCATCAGCTAACCTCAACATGTTTTTGGACCTTGTGGGAGGAAGCCGGAGAACCCGGAGAGAACCCACACTGCACGGGGAGAACATGCAAGCTCACCGGGATGCAAACCGGCAACCTTCCAGCTGCAAGGCAACGGTGCTAACCACCGCTCCACCTTTGCAGCCCAGAATCAGAATCCTTTAATGTCATTCTACCAAAATAAAAGTGCAACAAAATTGGGTGCAATCCCATTCAGTGCAAAGAACAACTCTAAATTAACAAACAAACTGTGCATGATTTAAAAAAAACCAAGACGTTTGTGGAGCCTGTAGATGTATATATAAGAAATAAATAAGTGACAGTAGGTATGTAATGGATATAAAAACATGAGTATTTACAATAGCAGCGTATCTAATTCTGATATTTTCATATGATACTGGCTTCACGCAGATAAGTCTGTATCCGCATAGATGTCTTCCTTCTTTTTCAGAGCATAACACAGATAAAGATGCTTGAGGTATTTTAGACCACCTCCATTGTTTACAACACCCTCAGCACTGTCTGCAGCACACGTAGCAGAGCGGATGGTGGCGCAGAGTCGAGCTTCGTCTTCATAACTAGTCATACATTGCTGGAAAGTTAATAAACAATGACTCCATCGTTTTCCTTTTTCACCTTAACTGGAACATAAATATGAGCAATGTTGATCGATTCATTGCTATCAGTTTCTTATCGCCTAAAATCGGTATCGGCCCCAAAACATTAGTGTCAGTTGGACTCTAGTGGAGTGAGACACTGCTTCCCCAAGCATATTTTTCTGCATTATTATCTGTAAATAAGCCAAATCAGCTGTTAATACTGGCCAATCAAGACATTTAGATCTCATTTAGTTTCCTTGTTGTTCTCAGGCAGCAGACAAAAAGACAAATATGTACAGCTTACTGCCTGGAGCCAGTTATTAGCGGACACTTTTGCTTGAAAAATGTGAATCAATGAATTGTTGCAGCTCTAGAACAGGACAGGAGCAAACAGTAAACTAAAGACAATATTCAGCTTCATAATGACAGCTCAAAATGCAGCATGTTTTTCTGGGTCCGTGCACTAATGTCAGCGGTCTGAACCCTCCAGTGACAGAACAGTGCGACTAACTGACGGCATTGTTGTGTTTTCAGGTTAACAATGATCCCAGACTCGGCTGCTGGATAGCTTGCCGTCAGACAATGTCACAGTGTGGAAAGGAGCGAAGGTCAACGTTTTTTCTTACATGCGAGCAGCAGCAGCAGCAGCAGCATGTTGCATTTTAACCACCTCAGCCTGTTACACGGTTCGTTCTTCAGTCTTCTCTGACACAGAGAGGCAGAAGAGTTGTTTTTTGTTTTTTTTTTTTAAACTATTTTTCACATCGAAACAAATCCTCACATGGTGATTTGACACAGCAGCAAAAGTTGCTCGACACAATGGCAGCGGACGACACGGCGGGGAGTGGAGACCGATCGGAGGGGGAGAAGGATGTGGAAGTGCCTGCATCTGGAGACACTAAAGGACATGAAGACGGGGATGCAGAGATGGGTTTGTCTGCCCGTGAGGCTCCGGCTAGCTCTGAGGATCCCACGGAGGAAGCCAGGAGTCCCAAGAAGTGGAAGTGGGCCGTGATGTTCTTGTGTTTGTACGGCTTCATGGCATCGGTGAAGCCTGGGGAGCCCTTTATTACGCCGTATCTGCTGAGCGCTGAGAAGAACTTCACCAGGGTGCAGGTCAGTGACATCCCCAGCAAGACAAGCTGGGACTGGCTGAAAAGCTAATAATTAAGACCTCTCAGTTATGCCACTGTACTTTAGAGTTCAGTCAGGAGGTTCATAGAAGTAAAACTGTACAGAAAGTTGACCTCTAAGACTCTTTAACAAGTTTTTCCTCTGTGCACTTATTGCTCAGAGGATTTAATGAGTTCCCCGTGGGGAGTTTACTGATCCGTCTTACCGTGGTCATAGTTCGCATTCCTCCAAAGTGGGTCAGTGTAATAGGTTGGTGAAAGTGGGTGTAATCACTATTCCGTTTGCCAGTTCGTTTGTTTTTTTTGTTGATTGACCGTGACCTCATACTCACAGCTGGTTATCAGCCAACCTATGTGGAAAAACACTCTTTGTAGGACCACAACGACAGATTTGCAGCTCCATCCCATAAACCCCCCGTATTTAGCAGATTCCAGGGAATAAGCGGGTCTTTGTGGAACCTGATCAGTCTGCCAGACAGATTTCATACTGAGACTGAGAAATGAGGTGTCGGGGAAATCACACAAACAATTTAAAAGTCGACTTTTAAGTTATTGAGCTGGTGTTCTGATAGTGTCCGGCGGCATGCTGTCGATCTCGTCCTGTGTTATTGTTTCCTGGAAATGTGTCTTTATGACGTGGAAATAGGGCGTCAAAGTAAATCCAGTTTATGTTGTGTGTAGGTGCAGATGCGTTGTATTTGTATCAGCATTGTGGTATTAATTCAGACATGCTTCTCAGACCTTTTTTGTCGCTTGCATGTTAATATCTAAAGACTCTTGGTCTTCATTTGCTTCTCTATCACCCAGCTCTGGTTAATTATTTAGACATTTGGATGAGACTTTATATTTGCAGTCATCAAAAGACCATGTTTGCCGTCACCATCACAGGTCATCTGCAGTGAGGTGCGGTCAGGGGAGGCAGGAGAGGCAGAGCTTCACTTGTTATTCGGGACAACAGAACTTTTTAATACAGCAACAAGATGTGATCCTAATACTGTTAAACAGTCTTTTAACGGTGAATAAACTGTAGGGATGCACGATATATATGCGACCACATCGGTATCGGTCCGATGAACAAATTTAGCCGATGATTGTCTAACATTAGCGCCTTCGTCTCTACGTTTGATATCGCTGCTATTTCACAGATGTGTTTACTTAAATGGACTTGAATGTTAAATATGTTAAGATATGTTTGTTACGTATGTGGTCTAATTTGGGTTTCTTTTGAATAGTTTGTGCTTGAATATCGACATCGGTAATATTAGTTATCGGCGATATCAGAACCCTAACATCGGATATCGGCCAGAAATGTTGATATCGTGCGTCGCTAATTGACTGTAATCTACGACTTCTTTTCAAGGTGACCAATGAGATCACTCCGGTGCTGACGTACTCCTACATGGCGGTGCTGGTGCCGACCTTCCTGCTGACGGATCTTCTGCGCTACAAGCCGGTCCTGGTCCTCCAGGGCCTCAGCCAAGTGGCCATCTGGGTCCTCCTGCTCTTGGGCACCACGCTGCTTCAGATGCAGTTCATGGAATTCTTCTACGGCATCACCATGGCCTGCCGCGTGGCCTACTCCTCCTACATCTTCTCGCTGGTCAACCCGGTCATGTACCAGCGCGTGGCGGGATACTCGCGCGCCTCCACCCTGCTGGGGGTTTTCATCAGCTCTGCGCTGGGACAGCTGTGCATGTCTCTGGGCAACATCACCTTCTACACCCTCAACGCCATCTCGCTGGGGTTCGTCAGCTTCGGCCTGCTGCTCGCGCTGTGCCTGCCGTGGCCCAAACGCTCCCTGTTTTTCAACCGGACAAAGAATCAGGAGCAAAGGGAGCTGGCACCAGTGGTGTCTAAATCCGAACTGGACCAAATGAACCCCAAACAGGGAGTTTCTGCGTCACGCTGGAAACACTCTGTTTTTGTGGCGATGCTGCTGGAGCTGAGAAACGTGGTGAAGAGGCCCAACCTGAGACTCTGGTCGCTGTGGTGGGTGTTCAACTCCACGGGGTATTACCTCGTGCTGTTCTACGTGCACATCCTGTGGAGCAAAGTGTCTGACAACCAGAAAGTTTACAACGGGGGAGTGGAGGCAGCTTCTACCCTACTGAGTGAGACATTTCTGGAGATACAGAATTTCAGGCATTCATTTTGAATCCCTGTTTTATGCTCAGCTGGGTGTGCTTCAGTTTTTTTGTTTCACATGCAGCGTCCAGCTAACAGCACTTTAGAAGCTGCAGCTGAAGGCCAGGAGAAGTATTTGGCTTTACATTAATGGTAGAAATCTCTGCAAAGGACTTTGGATGTAGGCGAAGAAAAAAAAAATCTTAAAATTGGTGTTAAATGATTTTAAGTCTCCGTTTGATAGACTTTGGTCAAAGCATTTGGATCTGTAGCAAAGGTCTAAGTCTTACTGTTCATGCTGTTGTTTCAGTTTCCTGCTCTGATAAATAGAGAAATTATAGCGATTTAACAAAAACTAAAATGTATTTGAGACCTACCAGTGAGATCTGGGGTTCAGAGGGTTCCTCTGTCCTAAAGTCAGCTCAGATTTAGTGATTAAATGTTTGCATATTTTAACATAAAAATGTCAAGAATATTAAACCCACCGTCACCTTTTTCAAAGAGGTTGAATAATCGCCTCTGTGAGGTGATTACTTCATGTTGACGTATCCGTAATCGCCCTCTAAACAGCCGTAAAGCACAAAGGTAGCAATTTGTTTGAATCACTTCGATGTCATGTGAAGCAATAAAAGCTTAATTACTGGACGAGACCTGAAAGCAGGTGAGCGATAAGCAGCAGGGTTGGTCGCTCAGTCGCTGTGTAACGTATTAATAACACGAACAGATTGATTTCTGTCGAATGTAAATATTTTCTAAAAGCAAATGCTGCAGTGGGGAGAGGTGGCAGTGGAGTGATGTGATTTACACCCCGAAAATGTGACGATATTAAAAGCAAGCAGGCTTATTTATACAGGAAAGTATCGTAGATAAAATAAAGCCTCGTAAAATTAGATTAAATGCATAAATAAAAACTGTGCAGACAAGTTGAATACTTCAAACTTATTGATGGTAAGAAAACATGCAAAAGAGGAAGTCTATAAGTGCAGAGACAAGTTAATTACATGTGCAGGGAATTTAAACCAGACTTTATAAATTAGTACTTGATAAATAAAAGCAGTTGGGGAAAAGAGCTGTTTTTAAAATGGACCCAGTGAAGGCAAATCCATGTCCTGAGAGATACAACAAGTAAAGACGAGAGAGCCCAGCTGACACAATATCGCTTTACTGATGAGTTGTGTTGACTAACAGTTTGGATTTTTTTCTTTGCAGGCGCGATCGCCTCCTTCATGGCGGGCTACATTAAAATTCGGTGGAACGTGTGGTCAGAGCTGGTCATCGGCGTGATCACGGGGGTGCAGGCCGGTCTGCTGCTCCTCATGGGCAACACGGGCGACATCTGGGTCTGCTACGTCTCCTACGTCCTCTTCAGGAGCTTCTACCAGTTCCTGGTGCCCATCGCCACGTGAGTGCCAAATGAAAAGTATTGTTTCCTCATGAAAACAAGTGATGCAGCTGTTTTGCTCGTACTGTGGTAGAAAGTTGTCTCCTTTATGAGGAGGTGATGCATGTTATTCTGTGATTACAACATCAATCGTGTTGAAGTCCAAGCAGTTTCTGGGCGTCACATTTTTACTCAGTGATCCCCCATTTTCACTGCAGTGCCTCTGTGGGAACAGCACAACCACAGCTAGAAGAAAACAGAACCAAAACATGCCCTTTGTGCACAATTATAACTGTATAGGTTTTACAAAATGACAAAATGAAAGTTGAAAACAAACCTGAAATCAAAACGTGCCACATTTTTCCAAGAGTCCACAGTTGTTAACGACACCAGAAACAACATAGTGGCCCTCCGTAATAATTTAACATTTACAACTTACATTTTAAATTTGTTTTCACACTCGTCTCCTGTCTGCTCTGTGTCAACAAAAACTGCAGCTCAGCTACAAAGTTCCTTTTTTATGTGGCTTTTGCTCACAGCTGAGTCATTGTTGGTTCAGTTCTGCCAAGTAGAGCAGAATTTTTAGTTTTGTACAGAATCTGAAACATGTAAAACAGTGATTCGGATAAAATATCCCAGTTTTAGGATTAGATCTGGTAAATTTTCCAGATGAACTCAAAAGTCAGGCAAGATACGAGGTGTGTCAGAGAAGTTTCAGGACTGGTGTCACAAAAGATGTATTTCAAATCCAAACTACCAGTTTTCCCCTTCGCAGTAATCCCCCTGGAGTCTAACCCACTTTCTCAGCCTTCTCTTCACGCCGCCATGCACTCCTGGAAGGATTCCATGTCTTCTAAACGGGTCTCCTTGATGACCCCCTTGAGCTTAAGGAAGAGGAGAAAATCCCACGGAGCCAGGTGGGGTGAGTAGGGAGGTTGCTCCAGCACGGAGATGTTCTTGTCAGCCAGGAACAGTGGGATGCTCAGGGCGTTGTCGTGGTGGAGCAGCCACGACTCGTCCTGTCACAACTCTCGCCTCTTCTCTGAACAAAGCAAACGCTGCAGGATCTCTTTGTAGACGTGCTGGTTGATGGTCTGAAGGGAAAATCTCATAGTTTGTAGTTTGAAATCTATCTTTTGTGACTGGAGTCTTGGAGCTTTTCTGACACACCTTGTATGTACAGTCAGAAAGTTGGAGATGCGATGATTCTTCCTGTTTTTACAGTTTCTGGTTCTGATTAATCGTGTAATTTAAGCCGTTTTAAAACAAAACAAAACACGCCTTTCAAAGCTGCCGGTGATTTTTGGGGTTAAAGGAGGTTTTCATCGACTCTGGTGATGTTGGCACGATATATAAAAATATGACAATGGAAGGAACGATTCTAAAATCTCTGCTAAATATGTGGTTTTGCTCCAGTGGATCCATTTTGTTCATAAAGCTGTGTGTCTGTAGTTTCCAGATCGCCTCGTCGCTCACCAAGGAGCTCTGCGCCCTGGTGTTCGGCATCAACACCTTCCTGGGGACGATACTGAAGACCATCATCAGCCTGATATTTGTTGACAAGAGGGGTCTGGCGCTGGATGTGGGCTCTCAGGTAAAGCAAAGTCAGATTTTACATTATTTAGTCTTGAACTTGAGCATACACCTCAGGGGAAGGCGACGTTATGTGTTGAGCATAACTGACATGTAAAGGAAATTTCAAACGGTGTTGCATTGCGAGAAACACGAGATGCTCATCAGTCGAACATGTCGAAACGTGAAGAAGCCAGTCACACATCTCAATTTACCGTCGAGATTTTTCTACATCAGAAACTGAGCAACGAGAGTGACAAGAAACATAAAAGTCATGTTTGTACTCCTGATATTGCCATAGATTAATAAAAGTGTGACAGTAAATGTTCTCAAACTTCCGTGTTAGTGAAACTAGTTCGAAGCAGCAGCAACGATTCTGACCAAAAGTTGCTCCATTTTCAGACAAATAATCACATTTTTAATTTGCGAAACATTTAAGAAATGTTATTTTCACAGTTGAAAACTTCAAATCAGTTGATTTGGTGACACCAGTTTGAATCACGTGTCTGAAGTATGACATCTGTTGCGACAAAACTCCTGCTTGTAGGCACAGAAATAAAAGCCTCTAACTCGTTTTCTCATAATTAATTTGTTGTAATTTCTCCTTTTGAAATGATTAGGCCTGGTCCGAATAGCAATTTCTTGTCTCCGGATATTCGGCCCAATTACTGACGAATATCCGGATACGGTATGATATCCTGATACCAGCACAGCGAGCGAATAGTTGGCTATTCGGCTATTTGGGTCGAGCTCTAGAAATGATTAAAATCTCAAAAACTCAACGTCATTTGTACCATTTAACACAGTTAAAAGGTCGTAAGTCATAAAAAAAAAAAAAGAGAAAGATTTTCTTTTATTAATTATTTTTCAGAAATGGAAAAAAAAAACCTGCAATCACCATGTACAACATTTTTCCAAGTGCCCACATGTAGAATAGAATAGAGGAAATAGAATAGAATATAACTTTATTGATCCCTTTGGTGAAAACCTCAGGGAAATTGCTGAGGTCCAATATTGGAGAAAAGTCTGGGACTTTACACACTTTAGATAATTTACATTTTTAATTTGTCTTCTACATTCAGCCGAAACATTTCTGAATTTTTCTCATGTGACTGTTGGACACACCTGTCGTGGCTTCACAGTTGCACCGTTTAACAGATCATTTGGTTTCTCACAGTCTGTGAATTGCACGTGCTTTACTTTTATGCAGAAAGTGCGCACAACCTTTCCGGATGTCATTGGAAATGATTGGAGGTGAATGTGTATCTGTATCTGAATGAATTCTGTTTCCTTCCTGCAGTTCATCGTCTACTTCATTTACTTCGCCATTCTTACCGTCGTCTACCTTGTGTGCGCTGCTGTCGTCATCGTCCGTCACTACAGAAACCGGGACGGGGGAGGAGGCGGGGCCGGCGACCAGGCCACGCCCACTGAGCTCAGCCCCGTGGCTGAAAATTCAGAGGCAGAGCCTTTATCTAACGGCAAAAGTGCCAAATCATAAAGATAAGGGATGTGTGTCGCCCTGTAACTGCTGTCTGTTATCTAGTTGTGTTAATAAGCCGTTCAGACTGAGTGGGATCAATCGTTTTTTGCCCTCTGACGGAGAGGCGTGTTCAGCACTGGCCTTAATCATAAAAGTGCCTCATCTGCTGCTTAACCTTCCTGCACTACACAAGTCAGCTTGTGTCTGACGTCTGGGGGGAGGTTTGTGTCTGTGTGCGACGATCAGGTGTGACAAGAAGAAGAAGACATTTAATGAATAATGCGGCGAAGCACAAGATGGCAGCGTGCTTCAGTTTCATGAACAAACATTTTAATCAGGAAAGTCTTCAGACCCTTTCACATTTTTACCAGCCACGACTGTTCCTGTGTGTTTCTGTGGACAGATTTTGTCAAAAAAAAAAAGATGCTGTTACAGGACTTCCAGGTGTGACACCAAAGTGAAATTTGAAGGCGAAAAAGTAAAGAAATACGACATTTACGGGATTTCCACTTCACCTACTAGAGATTGTGGGAGTGAAGCTAGAGAGAGGATGGATTATTTTACTTTCTTTCATTCCCCCCATAAGTATCTTTTCAATTGTTCTCATCTAAACATGACTGAACCAAAGGAGCGCTTTGGTTTCTTTCAACCCCGGGTGTTTCCAGGTATTGTGGCCGCTGCTTCTTTCACCGTCTTCCAACTCGGCCTTCAAACGCTGTAAAGCTCAAAATCTGTCCACAGACTCAAACAGAAGGCGAAAGTAAAGTACGCCTCGCTGTCACCGCTGGTAAAGAAAGGCAGGACAAGCTAGTTGGATCATTCCCCAGAGGAAGCGAGGCCGTATTTAAGGGTCGGACCACCCCTCAGACTTCCTGTACACGAGGTCACATCATCGTCACAAGTTGTGTGCCTCAAGTTTTTTCCCCCAAACTACAATTTTGAGTCACCGTATTGGACAGAAATCTGTGTTTTCTGTTATTTCTGACCAACAAAAATCTCTTTAATGCTTGACTAAATGAAACTCAGATTAGCCAAACTGTTTCTAAAATCATTTCATTTCGATGTCACGAAGGGCGACCAGCAGAAATTCCCCCACGCAGGAACAAAACTGAGTATAATCAGGCCTTAGTTTTTATCTGTAAATGGGATATTTCCATCTTGGATTTCTCTTAAATGTCCAGCACAGTTCGATAACGTGTCCTTGGGGCGGTTGCTGTGGAGAGTCTGGAAACTTCCTGTGAACCCAGAGCGGGACCTTTTTATTTTTATTTTTAAATGCAATGACCAGAACATTCTTTTATTTTTTTGTATTCCAAACATGAAACAAATACGTAGAAATCACAGCTGCAACCTGCTGGACTTTCCTCTTTCTGCCTTTCTAACATCTACACTCCTATTTTACCGAATGTTACAACTACTGCATGTCAGTGCATTTAAAAACAACAACAACAAAACAGACTACTACTACGAGTATGATCGCGCTTTAGTTACTGGTAGTGGTTCTCACATCAGATCATTAATATCTGTCTGCAGCTTTCATACATGATTTAGCTGTAATTAATGTAGAAGCAGCACAACGAAGACATTTAATCTGTATTTAATTCAGTTTCTTTTTAATGTAGCTTAGCTGCTTGTCCGGCGGCCATTTTGGCAGCAACAAACCACCACAAAGTACTCTTTAGACCCGGTCGTCCTTTATTTTTTTTTTGGGTTAAAGGACGACCGTTTTTACTTGCAGTGTTACTCGATCCAACAGGAAAACGAAAGCTGAGCGGCGACACGGAGGTCCGCGTTTGTCATGTTCACCGAGTTTTAGCGGGACTACGTTGCTTCCATTCAGAATGTACAGATGTTTGTTTTATTTTGATTGAAATAATTGCTGAGAAATGACTGTGAACCTGTCCGAATGCTGTAAGAAAAACAATCAGATGTTTATTTTTTATTCACAAATAAATTACGTTTGGTGGACGAAAAAACTTCCTGATCAGTTTTTGTTTGAAATTTTTTTGTTCTTTGTTTACTCATTTGCTAAAATACTACAAGCCCTTTACTCGATGAGAAGTTGCAACCAAATCTTCTGACCCGATGGCCTACATGGCAAAGGCTCAGGAGTGCTAGAGCTGCTTAACCTAGAATTATAACACTGATCACAGAAGCATTAGCAGACAACAAAAAAAGAGACTAGAAATGACAAAGAGGCAAAATGGCATTAAAAATCAATGCAAAACGACAGAAATGTGACACAGAAAGACCTCAAAGCAAAACACAATGAGAACAAAGGTGCAAAATTACCAAACTGTACCACAAAACGACTTCACAGAGATGCACAAGTACCAAAATATGACCCGAAGAGACGCAGAATGACAACAAAGACTCTCAAAATGAAAAGCAAAACATCAAAATGCCCAAGATGGAACCAAAAAACTGCCATAAAGAGATGCAAAATGTCACAAAATTAGCAATCTGAGACAATAAATGGGACAATAAATGACTGTGTGGTTTCTTCTTGCTCCTCTGTGAGTTGGTGGCTTTGAGTTTCATCTTCCAAGTTTATGTTTTTTGACATTTTCTTTTCATTTAAGCCTAGAAAAGTCAACAAATACAAGACATTCTGTATATTTTTTAGTGTATGACTGACTAAAAAGTAACAACAAAGACCAAAGTTTAAAGTTAAAATCTAGATTTATATTCATGATGATTCAAACTTCCTCCTTACTCTCCTGTCTCATAGTTCTCTCCATGTGTTTACGTGATCAAAACGCAGCGTTCCAGGATTTACAGATGGGTTTGTGAAGCTCTCTTGTTTGGCCAGCTGCAGTTTCAGATCACAGCATGAAGAACTCTCATTTGTTTTTCTGTATTTCTTCGCAGGACGCCACTTTTTTTTTGTTGTTTTTTGTTTTTACAGCTGAACCCGAGGGTGTGACGAACCTCCTGTTTGAGAAATGCGGTCGTTCTGGCCTGAGAAGAACCTGTTTTGAGAAGCGTCTCGGTGAGATCGAGCGAGTTAAGATTCGAGGTGTGCGATGGGAGTCCATGCCTCATTTGCATTACTTTGGTTATCCTGTCAACTCCTTCACTGTAAACCCACTCCAACAGACTTGTAGCTTGTCAAAGTCAAACCCTAAAAGCTCCTCAGTCTCTTTCGGGGGCAATGAAAGCATTTAAAGCTTCGTTTTTAGGCACATTTTTCTTAAAGTTAGCACGAAGATTTCTATTAGTGCCATTAAATACACGCCATAATCGAAAAATACAAGGTATGATGACTCTTTTGATGGGTTTTTTGTGTGTGTGCACGGATAAAATGCAACAAAAAACTGCCTTTGTGTTTCAGTTTATATCATCTGATCTCAGCGACTGCATCGTGGGGATCTTCTGCCCTCTAGTGGCTCAACGTTGCCTTCAACAGAAATTTTTCTCTCTTTTGTTTCCACTGTTGAGGAAAAAGAACATTTCAACACAAAAAGTTGATATTTTGTTGGCTTTATTACACACAGATCATATAAAAACACTAAATATATATATAGTTTTTATTGGAAAATGCCAACCTCCAATAAATAGACAAGTTAACAGGATGCGAACATGTCAGTGCTTCTTGTCTATACAAGTATGGTGTGTGTTTGTGAAGCTTTTTACAATTTTAAAAAACATGTAGTGTTAAAACAACTGAACAAAATGAAGTCTAATTAGAAGTGAAGGACATAAAAATCAAGTGCAAACCCTTACATCGACTGCATTTAGAGACAGAAAACCAAAATATTGAAACCTCAGAATGAAAAGCTAAATACCAGAAACAATCCCAGACATTCAATGACAGAAAAAACAAAAACAAAACAAGGAAAATAAATGCTCCAGCTTTCTCTGTATTTCACTTATTTACCCACACGAACACGCGTCAAAGCTGCTGCTGTGAAGTCAGCCATAAAACACAACACAAAGCCTCCGACTGTTGCCCAAACAAACACAATAGCCTCCTTTTATTTCCTGCTGCCGTCAGCGCGGCTCCTCCCCGCGGCCGGAGCGCTTCTCCAACACAAATCATCCTCCGCCGGTGGTTTAAAGAGCTCGAGGTACCGGTCGGTGTCAGGTATGCAGTCCATCGCAGGAAAACGCTCCTCGCTGGGCTTCCTGGTATTGTTTCAAACTCGTTCTGCCTCCTCGGAAAATCCAGAAACCCTGCCGAGATCAAGTGTCTTTTCTCATTTGCGTTTTCTTCTAAAGTTTCTTTCCCTTTGTGGCGTCTTTTAAACTTTATAAGAACGTGGCTAGGAGTCGATATTACCAGGTTATAGCGCGATAAACAGATGTTCCCCACTGAAAACATCTGGTTTAGTTTGTTCAAAGTAACATGCAGAGAAACAGATGAGTCTTAAACAAACCTTAATACTGCCAACATTTTGTCGCTTCTAAAGCCATCGTAAAATCCTATATTTTTGCACCTAAAGATGCATCATTTCACTCTGTACATATTTAAAATTTAACAACGGACTGATTCTGCACCCTGATCTAGTCATTGCTTTTGCGCTGTATCGCATATTCTCATTCCATCAACATTTCAGTTGCATCCGCAGGTCTTCACTGGGTGTTGTTTGGCCGCCTATGCCATTGGTGTTTCCTCTGCCAAACGACAAAAGAAGAGAGTCACACACTGCCTTAAATGTGCTGAAACCCTGGACGTGGAGATGTAAGAGATATTTACCGTCACTTTGTCCCTTCTGGTCACTGTGAGTGGTGCCGTTGGACTCGGCAGCGTCTCTTGCTGGTTAAATAAATATAGATATACGGATGTCAACTTTAACATCACCGTAAAAAGAAATAGTAAAGAAACGTCACTGTGGCTGAAACTTACCTGACCTCTCCTGCTTCCTCCAGAAGTCTGAGGTTGAAAGTGAAAAACAGAACAGTCAACAGAAAATACAGCACAGAGGAGTCACAGTAAAGCCCTTCACAAGCACAACACTTGTTTTGTAAGCACTGACAGAGGAAACGTTGCACTGACCTGCTTCCCATGGCATGGAGGCTGCAGAGAGAGCATCACAGCAGAGAACGTGTTAAAGAAGGCAAGTTTGACTCATGAGTTAATTTCACAGTAACCACTCAAGAACTGGTTTAATCTGGCCGAGCCAAGACGGCAACAAACAAACCACTTTCCTGCCTCGATTATTCTTATTTGTTTTGGACGTCTTACCTTTTTCGAAGAACCACATCCCTAAAAGAAATCAACAGGGTGATTACAATGAGACTACAGCCATCATTATCAGCCTAAATTCAAACATTTTTAAATGAATGCTTTAATGCATCTTCTTTTTTCCCAGCTGACATTGAACGCGTCCTGATTTCTCACCTGCTTTCAATCTGTGAACGACACCCAGCAGCAGCACGGCCACCAGCAGACAGATGAAGACGGTGACGCCGGCGGATATTTTTAATTGCCCCTCCTCAGTTGCTGTAAAAGGTAAGAGACTCTTCAGTTGGTGCTCATGTTTAAAAAAAACTAACGCGATTCGAAACGCTTCTCTGCGGTTACTCACGAGCGTCTGTGTCGAAAGGGTTGGAGATGGGTTGGCTCGTCTCATGACTTACTGCATTGCTTAAC
>NW_007580080.1:62642-63815 GCF_000690725.1 Stegastes partitus | reverse complement strand
ATTTCTAGCTAGAAGAGAGCATCCATAGATTACTGCAGCAGCTTTTACAATCAGCAGAACATTTTTGGACCACCTGTGAAATCCCCCCAGTCTGCTGCTGCTTGTTTAACAGCGACTACTTGACCCAGGTTTGACATTGAGCTGCGGCACTTCTCTAATCCAAAGGTTTCCAGTTTCTCCTCAAACAAAGGTGAATAGTTGCAGTCGTCCTGTTGAGGAACGTGCTAGACTTGTCCAGTGTCTCGGTCACAGACTTTTGATGTCTTTCTGGCACCAGATGAGCCTGTCTGTCCTACTGTCCAAGTTATTAAGGTACGCGTTAGACTAGAGAGGTCACTTCTCACAGGGACACGACTCCACGTCTACGGTTAGCTTTGCTTTCTTGGGGAGGTTGATGTCCCAGTCTTGATTAGTGAAAGGAAGAGTTTGACATTTTGGGAAGCGTGCATACCTTTGTGCCTGTCCTGGAGTTGAATTAGATCCCGTTTGTTCCATCTGTTCACGCTAAACATAAAGCTACGCCGGTCAGTTAACATGAAGACTGGAAGCAGTTCGGCTGTCAGTATCCAGCGATCAAACCAGCCGTCCGTCAGCACCTCTTAAGGTTACTTTACATCTCGTTTCTTTAATCTGTACAAAAATAAGGTGTAAAAATAACACGGAAAATGTGTTGGAAGGTTCATGTGCTCGACAGAACACGGTGCTGGATGGTCCTCTGAGGCCAGAACATGTGGAGACTCTGGGCTGCCCAGAAACCAGCCGACTCCAAGTCACTCACAGCGGTGCTTGTAAATTATATTAATGTTCGTTGTATGAACCATGAAGCTCACAGGTTGCTGAACAATCAACACGGTGAAAGATATTTGCTGCCTGAGATTGTTCTTAAGGCGCCGCTTCTCCCCAAACCTCGGTGCGGCTCCACCAGAATGCTTCCTGAAGGCCAAAGTCAATCGCATGCTGCTACATCTGGAGTCATGGTGAATTTTTACTGACCAACAGTTTTGTTGTGGATGGAAACGACATAAACAAGTGACAAAAGAAGCTGTGTCAGAGATATTAAAGATGGATTTAAACTAGTGGTAGGTTTGCTTGGACATGACATTGTTATGTAAAAAATTAAACCTATAGTTCAAATGTGTCATCAGCAGCTTCAACACAATGTCTTATCAACAA